>NC_091455.1:763548-971871 GCF_027789765.1 Dendropsophus ebraccatus
TTTTTTATGATGTATTTGATCTGGTTAAATAATGGAGTATATACCATAGATAATACAGGCTTAGAAATGGTCTTTTTTTGGAGAGGGTGTGTGCTGTTTTGGTTTGATGAGAGTATCACAATTTTCTTAGATACAATTGGGGAGATTTATCATCATTTTAGACCATCTTTTTGGAGTGAAAATGTCGCAAAATTTTGCGAATCCGCATAGCTGCGCAAAATTTTGCAACATTTCACCTACTTAGACTGATCATGCCTACTGCAGCTTAGCTGAAAATAGGCACATAGTCTGCGACATCTAAAATAGTCGCACATGTGTGGCAAACTCACTCCACACTAGAGGTGGTCTATTTCACCACCTATACTGTGGAGCGGGTGCAGTGCAGCGGTCCACGGAGTGTAAAGGGTTAAGTAGTGATGCAGCAGCATCACTACTAACCCCCTCTGGCTGTACAGTGAGGAGGGGTTCTCAGCACACCCCTCCTTGCAGTACAGGAGCAGGGAATCCCCTTAATTAAGCCGGGATTCCCTGCCTACAGGGTTTTCCCACCCAAAAGCAGAAAGCGGTCTGCTTCTGGGCGGGAAATTTAAAATCCCCACAGAGAAGCTACAATCTGGTCCCCAAGGACCATGGGGGGGGGGGGGGGGGGTGTTACCGACTGCTGCTTCTTCCTCCTTCATTGTTGATAGCTGTCCCAATAAGCCCCCCCCCCGCGACGGTAAGCCCCGCCCCTGCATCGGACGCGCCCGTATAGGGGGCAGGGCTTACCAGGACATCCCGGGACAACTATCAACAATGGAACTTAACCCCCTTCCTTGCTGGTGCAGTGCCACAACAGTCTGGTCCCCAGGGGGTTAAGTCCCTGGGCGCCAGACTGTAATTCCCATGCTGAAGGTCACCCAGCTTTCCCAGGATCCTGAAAGGGTTAACCTTACAGGATGCAGGGAAAGCTGGGTGACCTCCAGCATGGGAGTTACAGTCTGGCTCCCAGGGACTTAACCCCTTACTTGTTGTTTGTCTTTGCTTGTGTTTTTTTTTTCTTTTTCAGATAGCGGCATGCATAGGATTACGTCGGATTCGTTTGGACTACGTCGATGACCGGCGGACTTTTCAATAAAATGGTCAACGAGGGGTGTGGGGGTGTTTTTATTTGAATAAAAAAAAAATTCTAGGTGTGTTGTTTTCTTTCATTACTTTATAGACTTAGTAGTGGAAGCCGTCTAATAGACGGAATCCATTACTAAGTTGGGGCCTAGTGTTAGCCGGTATAAAATGGCTAACACTAACCCCCTATTATTACCCCAGTACCCAATGCCACCAGGGGTACTGGGAAGAGCCGGGTGCCAGTGGTCTCCTGGACCGGGCGGCAGCAGGCTGGTAAGATTTAGGCTGGGGAGGGCCTAAACCAATGGCTCTTCCCACCCTGGTGTTACCAGGCTGCTGTCGTTTGGTTTTTAACCCGGCTGGTTATGGAAATAGGGGGGACCCTATACTTTTTTTTTAAATAAATAAAAAAAACGCATAGGGTCCCCCCTATTTTCATAACCAGCCTGGTAACACCAGGGTGGGAAGAGCCATTGGTTTAGGCCCTCCCCAGCCTAAATCTTACCAGCCGTGCTGCCGCCCCAGGCCAGGATCGCCAATTTTGACGCTCCGGAGACCACTGGCACCCGGCTCTTCCCAGTACCCCTGGTGGCATTGGGTACTGGGGTAATAATAGGGGGTTAGTGTTAGCCATTTTATACCGGCTAACACTAGGCCCCGACTTAGTAATGGATTCCGTCTATCAGACAGCTTCCACTACTAAGTCTGAAAAGTAATGAAAGAAACACAACACACCTAGAATTTTTTTTAATTCAAATAAAAACACCCCACACCCCTCGTTAACCATTTTATTGAACAGTAAAGTCCGCCGGTCATCGACGTAGTCCGAACGAATCCCACGTAATCCTCTACATGCCGGGATCTGAAAAGAAAGGGAGGAGAAAATGCTCATTACCCAGGAGGAACAACCAGGGCAATGAGACGATTTAGAGACAGTTCTGAGCCAAACAGAAAATAGACGCGGCTTATCCCTGATAGTAAATTGCACTGTAAATAGACCAGTCTATTCATGCCAAAGCAGAAATAGACCACATCCAGAAAAATCCCCTGTTGATAAATCTAAAATGATGACTGGCATAACCTCTTATTCTTACTCTATGCTCCAACATTGTGGATTCTCTTAGGAAAACTTTATTGTCTGTGCAATTCCTTTTCAGCCGGGTTACCTCGCCGACTGGAATGGCACGGATGTGTGTGCTGGGTGATTACTGTCTGCCCGTAATAAAGTGTTACCTGAGATCGTTTGCGATATGTACAAATTGTATTTTGCAAGAAGGTGTACCTTGCAATTGTAAATCTAGGAATTCTATTTTTCCCTTTGCAGATTATAAGTGAATTTCAAGTTATAATCGTTGGAACTTAAATAATCCAAAAACAATGGTACGGGAGAAACATCTCCGTTCCAAAGGATGATGACATCATTGATGAATCCCGTACCATTGCAAGTGTGTGCAAAATGGATTGGAGTCAGAAAAAATAAATTGTTCTTCCCAGAATGACATTGTTAGATTTGCCAATGAGGGGGAGTGTCTAGCTCCCATAGAAACTCCACTTTTCTGCAAAAAAACTTTAGATTGAACATAAAAAAATTATGACTAAGCAAAAAGAGGTGATTTCCAAAATGAACTCAAATCTTTAGTGTAGTTGCCATATTTTTCCACATGGAATTGGAGTGCCTGTAATGCTACTTGCCATGGAATACTGGTATAAAGCGAATGGTCAAACGAGTCCCAGGGTACCTGCAGGACTCTAGAGATGTCTTAACCACTCTCAGTGACGTCACGTCGCTTTATACCAGTATTCCGTGGCAAGTAGCATTACAGGCACTCTGAGGATTCAAAATTGGCAGAAATACTGGCACAGGGGTGTGCTATTGTTCCTAAAAAAGCCCAAACCTTGGGAGATTTACTCTCTCCACGTCTTATTGTCACTGATAAAGCCCTACTTACAGGTTACAGCGACATGGCTTTTTTAAATGTGGTGGATATCCTTGCCGAACAGGCACTTATGTAAAACCATGTTCCACCTTCTATGATCATTTAACAACAAACAATTCCCCATCAAACAAAGAATGGATTGTAATTCCACACACATTGTTTAGGTCATTGAGTGCTCACAGTGCAACATTAAATATGTGGGATGTACCACGAGAAAAATGAAAATTGGCAGATTAGAGCATCTCAATGACATTACTGGTAACCCATTCCGAAATAAATCAGCCGCCTCGGCACACTTTTTACAATGCCATAATGGTAATGTGACGGTTTTTCCGTCTATGGCATTGAAAAAATTACCCCAAAGGCTAGGGGCGGGGATACTGAAAAACCGGGAGGCATACTGGCAATTCATGCTAGGCACCCGGGCACCGGAAGGCATGAACATACGCCGTGAATTAATGTACCACTATTAATCAGTCACACAAATTGTTCTTTGATTTACATACTTTGTAGTACAATATATATATATGTAGCATCACAACACACTTAGCTTATACACTTGATCTCATGGTATTATATAAGTCATTTATTAAGTGTTTTTTACTCTAAATATGGCTAGAACATCGTTCACACAGTTTTATAACCACGCAAGATGCCAGTGTGTTTTAGACATGCAATACACTATCTATCAGATCGTATGCGTATAGTCACGCGCACTAGCTTACTTTTTATTTTATAATATACAAAGTCCTGGTCATTGTCTATTTTAGAGATGCGTTGTGCCGAAACAAACAAGAATTAAGAATAGGAACCACTAGTCCATATATGAGTTTAAGTTAACACTAATTAACAAAATATCTTCAATTTGGATGATTCTTGGTTCGCATATATGTATTAGTGTGTTGTACAAATGAATATAGAATTTTTGACTACAATCTGAACAATCATTGCCATTGTCTATGCAATCACAGCATGTGAAATTAGTTCTTTTAATTGTATTTCTTTCCTCATTTGTAGGTAAACCTGTTGGGTGATTATTTAAGGTTGGAGGGCACAAGGAAAGAGTAGGTGAGCAAGAGTGCGCATGCGCCCGAAACGCCTCTCATCTGTGGGTCACTGCACGTCGGGGTTCTGCTCTTTATATTGCTTAAGACTGAATAAAGAACCAACTTCTTTGCCACGTGCTGGGTTGCCAACTTTTTCTTCAGTATTGCACATTAACGCATCTAGCCATATGTGAATCCGGGCACCAAGGAGGTTGAGATCGGTGAGCTGACACTACTACTTATGGCCTTATCTACTACATGGGGGCACAGAGGGGGCTTGTCTACTACTTGGGGGAACATGGGGGCTTATCTACTACATGAGGGATCAGCAAGGAGAAAATTGTTCTGCTTATTTATCAAAAAAGGGAAAAAAAATTGAGGTTTAAATAGAGAATGGCCCAGCCCTACACCACACTAATATATAGTAGATCTAGGAAAATTGTTGACGAACTCTTGGAAAAGCGGCATAGTATTGCAGAGAGCTGAAGGAATGGCGGAGTACTTACAGCACTTACAATCTTCCATGCGTCGACTTTTATGGACGCAGATTAGGTTGTAAGCATCAGGTCCAACTTTGGTCAGATACAGGAGAAGACTTGTATATCAACCCCCTGTCTACGTTCTCTTTGGTGTACTCCGACCTCGCTTGGTTCTCAGGCAGAGCAGGTAGACTCGTCTTCTACAGGGCAGTTGTACAGACGCCGTTGGGATATCTGGGCCTACTTGTTACTGAAGACCTCTGTGTAAAAGCACATTGAGGGAATATTCCTGGCAGACGCGGGACCAGCCTCGGACTGACAGGTGGTTATGCCAAGATGAGCCCAGAGAAGACAGTCACCGGATGACAGGTTCATGTAGGTGTAAGAGCAAAGATGACGGGATTTACATAAAGATACCTCTCAGTATGCAGAACATTGACCAGAGAGGGGCCATATTGGGAAGAACAGGGAGAGCCTGAAAGAGACACTTGCTGCAGAGGTTCATCCAGGTGGACCAGAGCCTCATCTGTATTTAAAATGTCTTGTGAAGGAGTGAGGTGGAGCTGTGCTAGGGCCCACGGACCTCTAGGCCCCACCTCCTTGACACTTTTTAAAGTTTAAATAAAAGTGCTCTTCAATGAAAACACGGAAACAGGCAAGGAAGGTTTCCTCCGATGACTTGTGTCGCTATCTATCCAGCTGTGCCACCAGCTCAGTAGGCGGTCGGGGTAACAGCGTCACTTTATATGGAAATGAGGACAAGAGTGGCACTGTTTCTGGAAGAAAGCGACCCTTTAGTTCCATAAGAGTAAAACCACACATGTGTCTGCCTGGTCTGCTCCCTCTATGACATCACTACACGTGTCTCTGCCTGGTCTGCTCCCTCTATGACATCACTACACGTGTCTCTGCCTAGTCTGCTCCCTCTATGACATCACTACACGTGTCTCTCCCCATCCTACAGTCTGCTCCCTCTATGACATCACTACACGTGTCTACCCCATCCTACAGTCTGCTCTCTCTATGACATCACTACACGTGTCTTCCCCATCCTACAGTCTGCTCCCTCTATGACATCACTACACGTGTCTTCCCCATCCTACAGTCGTCTCTATGACATCACTACACGTGTCTTCCCCATCCTACAGTCTGCTCTCTATGACATCACTACACGTGTCTTCCCCATCCTACAGTCTGCTCTCTCTATGACATCACTACACATGTCTCTGCCTAGTCTGCTCCCTCTATGACATCACTACACGTGTCTTCCCCATCCTACAGTCTGCTCTCTCTATGACATCACTACACGTGTCTTCCCCATCCTACAGTCTGCTCTCTATGACATCACTACACGTGTCTTCCCCATCCTACAGTCTGCTCTCTATGACATCACTACACGTGTCTTCCCCATCCTACAGTCTGCTCTCTATGACATCACTACACGTGTCTTCCCCATCCTACAGTCTGCTCTCTCTATGACATCACTACACGTGTCTCTGCCTAGTCTGCTCCCTCTATGACATCACTACACGTGTCTCTGCCTAGTCTGCTCTCTCTATGACATCACTACACGTGTCTTCCCCATCCTACAGTCTGCTCTCTCTATGACATCACTACACGTGTCTTCCCCATCCTACAGTCGGCTCTCTCTATGACATCACTACATGTGTCTTCCCCATCCTACAGTCTGCTCTCTCTATGACATCACTACACGTGTCTTCCCCATCCTACAGTCTGCTCTCTCTATGACATCACTACACGTGTCTTCCCCATCCTACAGTCGTCTCTATGACATCACTACACGTGTCTTCCCCATCCTACAGTCAGCTCTCTCTATGACATCACTACACGTGTCTTCCCCATCCTACAGTCTGCTCTCTCTATGACATCACTACACGTGTCTTCCCCATCCTACAGTCTGCTCTCTATGACATCACTACACGTGTCTTCCCCATCCTACAGTCGTCTCTCTATGACATCACACACTACCTACATCCTAGTCTGTCTTATGACATCACTACCATCCTACTACTCTACCCTATCTACTCCTCTGCCTCTCTACTCACACTACACGGTCTTCCCCATCCTACAGTCTGCTCTCTATGACATCACTACACGTGTCTTCCCCATCCTACAGTCTGCTCCCTCTATGACATCACTACACGTGTCTTCCCCATCCTACAGTCTGCTCCCTCTATGACATCACTACACGTGTCTACCCCATCCTACAGTCTGCTCTCTCTATGACATCACTACACGTGTCTACCCCATCCTACAGTCTGCTCTCTCTATGACATCACTACACGTGTCTTCCCCATCCTACAGTCGGCTCTCTCTATGACATCACTACACGTGTCTTCCCCATCCTACAGTCGTCTCTATGACATCACTACACGTGTCTTCCCCATCCTACAGTCGGCTCTCTCTATGACATCACTACACGTGTCTTCCCCATCCTACAGTCGTCTCTATGACATCACTACACGTGTCTCTGCCTAGTCTGCTCTCTATGACATCACTACACGTGTCTTCCCCATCCTACAGTCGTCTCTATGACATCACTACACGTGTCTTCCCCATCCTACAGTCTGCTCTCTATGACATCACTACACGTGTCTTCCCCATCCTACAGTCTGCTCCCTCTATGACATCACTACACGTGTCTTCCCCATCCTACAGTCGTCTCTATGACATCACTACACGTGTCTTCCCCATCCTACAGTCTGCTCCCTCTATGACATCACTACACATGTCTTCCCCATCCTACAGTCGTCTCTATGACATCACTACACGTGTCTTCCCCATCCTACAGTCTGCTCTCTCTATGACATCACTACACGTGTCTTCCCCATCCTACAGTCGGCTCTCTCTATGACATCACTACACGAGTCTTCCCCATCCTATAGTCTGCTCTCTATGACATCACTACACGTGTCTTCCCCATCCTACAGTCGGCTCTCTCTATGACATCACTACACGAGTCTCCCTCCTATAGTCTGCTCTCTATGACATCACTACACGTGTCTTCCCCATCCTACAGTCTGCTCCCTCTATGACACTCACTACACGTGTCTTCCCCATCCTACAGTCTGCTCTCTCTATGACATCACTACACGTGTCTTCCCCATCCTACAGTTGGCTCCCTCTATGACATCACTACACGTGTCTTCCCCATCCTACAGTCTGCTCTCTCTATGACATCACTACACGTGTCTTCCCCATCCTACAGTCTGCTCCCTCTATGACATCACTACACGTGTCTTCCCCATCCTACAGTCTGCTCTCTCTATGACATCACTACACGTGTCTTCCCCATCCTACAGTCTGCTCTCTCTATGACATCACTACACGTGTCTTCCCCATCCTACAGTCTGCTCTCTATGACATCACTACACGTGTCTTCCCCATCCTACAGTCGTCTCTATGACATCACTACACGTGTCTTCCCCATCCTACAGTCGGCTCTCTCTATGACATCACTACACGTGTCTTCCCCATCCTACAGTCGCTCTCTCTATGACATCACACTACACGTGTCTTCCCCATCCTACAGTCTGCTCTCTCTATGACATCACTACACGTGTCTTCCCCATCCTACAGTCTGCTCCCTCTATGACATCACTACACGTGTCTTCCCCATCCTACAGTCGGCTCTCTCTATGACATCACTACACGTGTCTTCCCCATCCTACAGTCTGCTCCCTCTATGACATCACTACACGTGTCTTCCCCATCCTACAGTCTGCTCCCTCTATGACATCACTACACGTGTCTTCCCCATCCTACAGTCGGCTCTCTATGACATCACTACACGTGTCTCCCCATCCTACAGTCATCTCTATGACATCACTACACGTGTCTTCCCCATCCTACAGTCTGCTCTCTGACATCACTACATGTGTCTTCCCCTCCTACAGTCTGCTCCCTCTATGACATCACTACACGTGTCTTCCCCATCCTACAGTCGTCTCTATGACATCACTACACGTGTCTTCCCCATCCTACAGTCTGCTCCCTCTATGACATCACTACACGTGTCTTCCCCATCCTACAGTCTGCTCTCTCTATGACATCACTACACGTGTCTTCCCCATCCTACAGTCGTCTCTCTCTATGACATCACTACACGTGTCTTCCCCATCCTACAGTCTGCTCCCTCTATGACATCACTACACGTGTCTTCCCCATCCTACAGTCTGCTCCCTCTATGACATCACTACACGTGTCTTCCCCATCCTACAGTCTGCTCCCTCTATGACATCACTACACGTGTCTTCCCCATCCTACAGTCGGCTCTCTATGACATCACTACACGTGTCTTCCCCATCCTACAGTCGGCTCTCTATGACATCACTACACGTGTCTTCCCCATCCTACAGTCGTCTCTATGACATCACTACACGTGTCTTCCCCATCCTACAGTCTGCTCTCTGACATCACTACACGTGTCTTCCCCATCCTACAGTCTGCTCCCTCTATGACATCACTACACGTGTCTACCCCATCCTACAGTCGGCTCCCTCTATGACATCACTACACGTGTCTTCCCCATCCTACAGTCGGCTCTCTCTATGACATCACTACACGTGTCTTCCCCATCCTACAGTCGGCTCTCTCTATGACATCACTACACGTGTCTTCCCCATCCTACAGTCTGCTCCCTCTATGACATCACTACACGTGTCTTCCCCATCCTACAGTCTGCTCTCTATGACATCACTACACGTGTCTTCCCCATCCTACAGTCTGCTCCCTCTATGACATCACTACACGTGTCTTCCCCATCCTACAGTCTGCTCCCTCTATGACATCACTACACGTGTCTTCCCCATCCTACAGTCTGCTCCCTCTATGACATCACTACACGTGTCTTCCCCATCCTACAGTCGGCTCTCTCTATGACATCACTACACGTGTCTTCCCCATCCTACAGTCTGCTCCCTCTATGACATCACTACACGTGTCTTCCCCATCCTACAGTCTGCTCTCTCTCTGACATCACTACACGTGTCTTCCCCATCCTACAGTCGCCTCTCTATGACATCACTACACGTGTCTTCCCCATCCTACAGTCATCTCTATGACATCACTACACGTGTCTTCCCCATCCTACAGTCTACTCTCTCTATGACATCACTACACGTGTCTTCCCCATCCTACAGTCTGCTCCCTCTATGACATCACTACACGTGTCTTCCCCATCCTACAGTCTGCTCTCTCTATGACATCACTACACGTGTCTTCCCCATCCTACAGTCTGCTCCCTCTATGACATCACTACACGTGTCTTCCCCATCCTACAGTCTGCTCCCTCTATGACATCACTACACGTGTCTTCCCCATCCTACAGTCTGCCTCCCTCTATGACATCACTACACGTGTCTTCCCCATCCTACAGTCGGCTCTCTATGACATCACTACACGTGTCTTCCCCATCCTACAGTCGGCTCTCTATGACATCACTACACGTGTCTTCCCCATCCTACAGTCGTCTCTATGACATCACTACACGTGTCTTCCCCATCCTACAGTCTGCTCTCTGACATCACTACACGTGTCTTCCCCATCCTACAGTCGGCTCTCTCTATGACATCACTACACGTGTCTTCCCCATCCTACAGTCTGCTCCCTCTATGACATCACTACACGTGTCTACCCCATCCTACAGTCGGCTCCCTCTATGACATCACTACACTTGTCTTCCCCATCCTACAGTCGGCTCCCTCTATGACATCACTACACGTGTCTTCCCCATCCTACAGTCTGCTCCCTCTATGACATCACTACACGTGTCTTCCCCATCCTACAGTCTGCTCTCTCTATGACATCACTACACGTGTCTTTCCCATCCTACAGTCTGCTCTCTCTATGACATCACTACACGTGTCTTCCTCATCCTACAGTCTGCTCCCTCTATGACATCACTACACGTGTCTTCCCCATCCTACAGTCAGCTCTCTATGACATCACTACACGTGTCTTCCCCATCCTACAGTCAGCTCTCTATGACATCACTACTCGTGTCTTCCCCATCCTACAGTCTGCTCCCTCTATGACATCACTACACGAGTCTTCCCCATCCTACAGTCGGCTCTCTCTATGACATCACTACACGTGTCTTCCCCATCCTACAGTCTGCTCTCTCTATGACATCACTACACGTGTCTTCCCCATCCTACAGTCTGCTCCCTCTATGACATCACTACACGTGTCTTCCCCATCCTACAGTCGTCTCTATGACATCACTACACGTGTCTTCCCCATCCTACAGTCTGCTCTCTCTATGACATCACTACACGTGTCTTCCCCATCCTACAGTCTGCTCCCTCTATGACATCACTACACATGTCTTCCCCATCCTACAGTCGGCTCTCTATGACATCACTACACGTGTCTTCCCAATCCTACAGTCTGATCTCTATGACATCACTACACGTGTCTTCCCCATCCTACAGTCGGCTCTCTCTATGACATCACTACACGTGTCTTCCCCAATCCTACAGTCGGCTCTCTCTATGACATCACTACACGTGTCCTTCCCCATCCTACAAGTCGTCTCTATGACATCACTACACATGTCTTCCCATCCTATAGTCTGCTCTCTATGACATCACTACACGTGTCTTCCCAATCCTACAGTCTGATCTCTATGACATAGACTACACGTGTCTCCCCATCCTACAGCTCGGCATCTCTCTATGACATCACTACACGGTCTTCCCCATCCTACAAGTCGGCTCTCTCTATGACATCACTACATGTGTCTTCCCCATCTACAGTGATCGTCTCTCTCCTATGACATCACTACATGTGTCTTCCCCATCCTACAGTCTGCCTCCCACTATGACATCACTACACGTGTCTTCCCCATCCTACAGTCGTCTCTATGACATCACTACACGTGTCTTCCCCATCCTACAGTCTGCTCTCTATGACATCACTACACGTGTCTTCCCCATCCTACAGTCTGCTCTCTATGACATCACTACACGTGTCTTCCCCATCCTACAGTCGGCTCTCTCTATGACATCACTACACGTGTCTTCCCCATCCCTACAGTCTGCTCTCTATGACATCACTACACGTGTCTTCCCCATCCTACAGTCTGCTCCCTCTATGACATCACTACACGTGTCTTCCCCATCCTACAGTCGGCTCTCTATGACATCACTACACGTGTCTTCCCCATCCTACAGTCTGCTCTCTCTATGACATCACTACACGTGTCTTCCCCATCCTACAGTCGGCTCTCTCTATGACATCACTACACGTGTCTTCCCCATCCTACAGTCGGCTCTCTATGACATCACTACACGTGTCTTCCCCATCCTACAGTCTGCTCTCTCTATGACATCACTACACGTGTCTTCCCCATCCTACAGTCGGCTCTCTCTATGACATCACTACACGTGTCTTCCCCATCATACAGTCTGCTCCCTCTATGACATCACTACACGTGTCTTCCCCATCCTACAGTCTGCTCCCTCTATGACATCACTACACGTGTCTTCCCCATCCTACAGTCTGCTCCCTCTATGACATCACTACACGTGTCTTCCCCATCCTACAGTCGGCTCTCTCTATGACATCACTACACGTGTCTTCCCCATCCTACAGTCGGCTCTCTATGACATCACTACACGTGTCTTCCCCATCCTACAGTCTGCTCCCTCTA
Source organism: Dendropsophus ebraccatus (assembly GCF_027789765.1). Lineage (NCBI taxonomy): Eukaryota > Metazoa > Chordata > Amphibia > Anura > Hylidae > Dendropsophus > Dendropsophus ebraccatus. The sequence goes on from NC_091455.1 coordinate 775,790, forward strand.
TGACATCACTACACGTGTCTTCCCCATCCTACAGTCTGCTCTCTATGACATCACTACACGTGTCTTCCCCATCCTACAGTCTGCTCTCTATGACATCACTACACGTGTCTTCCCCATCCTACAGTCTGCTCTCTATGACATCACTACACGTGTCTTCCCCATCCTACAGTCTGCTCCCTCTATGACATCACTACACGTGTCTTCCCCATCCTACAGTCTGCTCCCTCTATGACATCACTACACGTATCTTCCCCATCCTACAGTCTGCTCTCTATGACATCACTACACGTGTCTTCCCCATCCTACAGTCTGCTCTCTATGACATCACTACACGTGTCTTCCCCTGCCTACAGTCGTCTCTATGACATCACTACACGTGTCTGCCCTTATCCTACATTTTTTTTGTTTTCTCCCAGAGGATATTAAGATGTTTGCTTCTCTTCTGAAGAGTAAAGAAGATAACGAAGAGGATTCGGTTGCGACTATTCATAGAAACTTAGAACAAGATGATGAAGATGTAGATTTGTATACAGATGCCTCTGCCAGGGGCCCAGATGACGGCTCCTCAGAGACCGGGGATGAAGAGCTGGAGCAAGCCTGTAAGATGTCCAGGGATGAGTTCCAAGATCGCCAACTGGATGAAGAAGCTCAACTGCTGCTCGCCATCCAGATGTCTATGGACACCCAAGACACAAGAGACGAGGAGCAGGACTTACAGAAGGCTCTGGAACTTTCTCTTAGAGAGCAAGTCTTGGAAGAGGCAGAAAAACCCTTACAGATGGCTCTAGAAATGTCTTTGCGAAGTTCTTGGGCTTGTGATGAGGTTTCCCCGAGTGCAAAGCTTATTCCTTCTATAGATGAGATGGCCAAGGCTGAGGACGCTGCTCAGATAAAAGTCCTGGCGGGGGATGAGACCAGCCTGGTGGTGGCCTGTGCAGCCATAAAGAAAGCCGTGAAAGCCAGTCTGTGCATGGTGACTATGGATGGGGTAGAAGATTTCCAGCACAAAACTGAGATCATGTCTGCTCTAGAGAGGAAACACAAAGTGACAATAACAGAGGCTGACGGCCAGCTGCAGATCCATGGATTCTTACAAACCCCCCAGAAATGTCAGAAAGAACTGGAGCAGATCCTGAGCGCTGTCCATGCAGCCAAACCCATGAGTCCACAACAGACGGCCGTTCTTATCCCAGTGTGTGAGACATCAGAGGAGTATAATAGAGTGGTGGAGCCGTTCCTGAGCACCCTGCATAACCTGAGAGCTGTCACACAGGTCCTCCAGGTAATAACAACCAATATACATGATGATGTCACTAGAGACAATGGTGCCTGACATCTGGAGCCCCCAGTGTGCTGCAGAGGTCCCCCTGTGTTATGTAGAAGTGTTGGCCGTTGTCTGGAGACCCCCTGTGTTGCGTTAAAGGTGTCGGCCGTTGTCTGGAGACCCCCTGTATTGCTCAAAGGTGTCGGCCATTGTCTGGAGGCCCCCTGTGGTGTGTAAAGGTGTCGGCCTTTGTCTGGAGACCCCCAGTGTTGCGTAAAGGTGTCGGCCATTGTCTGGAGACCCCCTGTGTTGTGTAAAGATGTCGGCTGTTGTCTGGAGACCTCCTGTGTTGTGTAAAGATGTCGGCTGTTGTCTGGAGACCTCCTGTGTTGTGTAGAGGTGTTGGCTGTTGTGTGGAGACCCCCTGTGTTGTGTAGAGGTGTTGTGTGGAGACCCCCTGTGTTGTATGGAGGTGTTGTCTGTTGTCTGGAGACCCCCTGTGTGTGTAGAGGTGTTGTCTGGAGACCCCCTGCGTTGTGTAAAGATGTCGGCTTGTTGTCTGGAGACCCCCCTGTGTGTGTAGAGGTGTTGGCTGTTGTCTGGAGACCCCCTGTGTGTATGGAGGTGTTGTCTGTTGTCTGGAGACCCCCTGTTGTGTAGAGGTGTTGTCTGTTGTCTGGAACCCCCTGTGTTGTATGGAGGTGTTGTCTGTTGTCTGGAGACCCCTGGTGTTGTATGGAGGTGTTGGCTGTTGTCTGGAGACCCCCTGTGTTGTATGGAGGTGTTGTCTGTTGTCTGGAGACCCCCTGTGTTGTAGAGGTGTTTGTCTGTTGTCTGGAGACCCCCTGTGTTGTATGGAGGTTGTTGGCTGTTGTCTGGAGACCCCCTGTGTTGTATGGAGGTGTTGCTGTTGTCTGGAGACCCCTGTGTTGTATGGAGGTGTTGGCTGTTGTCTGGAGACCCCCTGTGTGTAGAGGTGTTGTCTGTTGTCTGGAGACCCCCCTGTGTTGTATGGAGGTGTTGGCTGTTGTCTGGAGACCCCCTGTGTTGTATGGAGGTGTTGGCTGTTGTCTGGAGACCCCCTGTGTTGTATGGAGGTGTTGGCTGTTGTCTGGAGACCCCCTGTGTTGTATGGAGGTGTTGGCTGTTGTCTGGAGACCCCCTGTGTGTGTAGAGGTGTTGTCTGTTGTCTGGAGACCCCCTGTGTGTGTAGAGGTGTTGGCTGTTGTCTGGAGACCCCCTGTGTGTGTAGAGGTGTTGTCTGTTGTCTGGAGACCCCCTGTGTGTGTAGAGGTGTTGGCTGTTGTCTGGAGACCCCCTGTGTGTGTAGAGGTGTTGGCTGTTGTCTGGAGACCCCCTGTGTTGTATGGAGGTGTTGGCTGTTGTCTGGAGACCCCCTGTGTTGTATGGAGGTGTTGTCTGTTGTCTGGAGACCCCCTGTGTTGTATGGAGGTGTTGTCTGTTGTCTGGAGACCCCCTGTGTGTGTAGAGGTGTTGGCTGTTGTCTGGAGACCCCCTGTGTGTGTAGAGGTGTTGGCTGTTGTCTGGAGACCCCCTGTGTTGTATGGAGGTGTTGGCTGTTGTCTGGAGACCCCCTGTGTGTGTAGAGGTGTTGGCTGTTGTCTGGAGACCCCCTGTGTTGTATGGAGGTGTTGTCTGTTGTCTGGAGACCCCCTGCAGGCTGTAAGACCACCCAGGCTGATGTCTGTGTTGACCACTTATACCTATCTGCATGTTTAGGTGCAGAAGGTGCAGAATACCCTTCTCTATAAGCAATACCTACTAAAGAAGCACAGTATGGTGGCACAGTACCCCAGGACACTTATAGAGCGCACTTTGTATCACGGAACCACGGAAAACGGTGCAAAGGAAATCTGTCACCGAGGATTTAACCGCAGCTTTTGTGGAAAGAATGGTAAGAAGCAACAATGGCTACAAAGAGATAGAATCCACCTACATAACACATCCTACTCCTTCTCACCATTGTGCAACCACCCCCCCTCACTGTTGTGTCATCGTCCATCTTCTCCTCACCATTGTTTCACTATCCTCCTCACCACTGTATCTGTCCTTCATGCCCTCCTCCTTACCTTTGTGTCACCATCCTTCTCAGCATTGTTTCCAATCTCTTCCTTCCCACCATTGTGCCACTGTCCTCCTCCTCCTTACCATTGTGTTACCATGCCCTCACTGTTGCATCGCCATATTCCTACCCATTCTGTCACTGTCCCTCTCACCCTCTTCGTTTGTCACCATCCTCTTCCTCCTCACCATTGTGTCACTGTCCTCCTTCTCCTCAATGTTTTGTCCCTGTTCTCCTCCTCCCCCTCACCATTGTCACCATCTTCCTCCTCTTTCCATTGTGTGGCCATACTCTTACTATACCATAGTGTAATACCTGACCTATGTTCTTTATGGTCTGCTCTTCTTCCTCTGATATTCCTGATGTCACATTAATTATGACAGTTTTTCTCTCGCCATCAGCCACTCTCTATGGGCACGGTGTGTATTTCGCTGTAGAGGCTACCATTTCTGCGAGGGACAGATATTCACCACCATCCAGTGAAGGAAACAAGTACATTTTGGTGGCCCAGGTACTGACTGGAGACTTTACCATAGGAAAAGAAGATATGAAAACACCTCCCATTAAGCGTGATGTGATCGGTGATGTTCCACAACGATACGACAGCCTTACCGACCATCTTGAGGACCCCTCCCTTTTTTGTCATATTTAACGACACACAAGCATATCCACAGTACCTTATAACATGCTGTAGGGAGACTGATGGTCATCAATAAGCCCAGCAAAAGCAAGAACTGGAAGAAGCAGCTATTATTACCAAACATTGGGCGAACCATGGAGGAGGGATGGATGAGCAGGCCGAGAACACAGGCTCACATAGCAGGAGGGTAACATCCTCTTATACGGACTGATAATGGCCTCCAGTTTGTGTCATAAGATTATTGTGAGGGTCTGTACCGGATTACACCCTATCCACAGGACTATAGATTCTGGCTGTCATGACCTAAGGGCCCTAATACACAGAGGGATAATCGTCTGTTAATCTCTCCATGTAATAGAGACAACGATACGAGTAATAGCGATGTATGGGCAATGGCTAACGAGTGAATAAGCAGAGGACCACCTAAACTGTTCTTACATTACCTCACTAATGATGTCCATGCAGTCCTTGGTAATCAATTATCGGGCTGTGTGATAAGCTCAGTAAGTGCTCGGCGCTCGTGTACCTTATTGATCAGCCTTATGGTGCATTTACACAGGCAGATTTATCTGACAGATTTTGGAAGCCAAAATCAGGAATGGATTTGAAAAAAAGGAGAAATCTCAGTCTTTCCTTTATGACACGTTCCCTGTTTATGGTCTGTTCCTGGCTTTGGCTTCAAAATCTGTCAGATAAATCTGCCTGTGTAAACGCACCATAAGTCATGTGTAGCTTTGCATTATTGTCTGCTCTTACATAATAAAGCAGAACATAACAATGTAGTTCTTACAACATTTAGTACCTTTTGAAGACTCTTGTTGTCCCCTCTGGGTGCCTCCTCCTCCACAGTTTTCCTATTATCCCTTCTTGGTGGTGTCTTTCTCTTCTGCAGCCTTCCCCTTATCTCTTTCGGGTAATGCCCCCCTTCCCCTTATCTCTTTCGGGTAATGCCCCCCTTCTCTGCAGCCTTCCTCTTATCTCTTCTCGGTGGTGTCCCCCACTCTCTGCAGCCTTCCCCTTATCTCTTTCCGGTGGTGTTCCCCCTTCTCTGCAGCCTTCCTCTTATCTCTTCTCGGTGGTGTCCCCCCCTTCTCTGCAGCCTTCCCCTTATCTCTTTCGGGTAATGCCCCCCTTCTCTGCAGCCTTCCCCTTATCTCTTCTCGGTGGTGTCCCCCCTTCTCTGCAGCCTTCCCCTTATCTCTTCTCGGTGGTGTCCCCCACTCTCTGCAGCCTTCCCCTTATCTCTTTCCGGTGGTGTCCCCCCTTCTCTGCAGCCTTCCCCTTATCTCTTCTCGGTGGTGTCCCCCCCTTTCTCTGCAGCCTTCCCCTTATCTCTTTCAGGTAATGCCCCCCCTTCTCTGCAGCCTTCCCCTTATCTCTTCTCGGTGGTGTCCCCCTTCTCTGCAGCCTTCCCCTTATCTCTTTCAGGTAATGCCCCCCTTCTCTGCAGCCTTCCCCTTATCTCTTCTCGGTGGTGTCCCCCCTTCTCTGCAGCCTCCCCTTATCTCTTCTCGGTGGTGTCCCCCCTTCTCTGCAGCCTTCCCCTTATATCTTTCCGGTGGTGTCCCCCCTTCTCTGCAGCCTTCCCCTTATCTCTTCTCGGTGGTGTCCCCCCTTCTCTGCCAGCCTTCCCCTTATCTCTTTCAGTGGTGCTTCCCCTTCTCTGCAGCCTTCCCCTTATCTCTTCTCGGTGGTGTCCCCCCTTCTCTGCAGCCTTCCCCTTATCTCTTCTCGGTGGTGCTTCCCCTTCTCTGCAGCTTTCCACTTATCTCTTTCCAGTGGTGCTTCCCCTTCTCTGCAGCCTTCCCCTTATCTCTTCTCGGTGGTGACCCCCCCTCTCTGCAGCCTTCCCTTATCTCTTTCCAGTGGTGCTTCCCCTTCTCTGCAGCCTTCCCTATGCAGCCTATTGAGAAACATACTACATGAATAAGGTAAATGACAGAGGACTGGTTTTTAAGGACAGAGGACCCTGCCCGTGATGGAGGCGGTGTCAGGGACGGGTAGCGGCCATATCAGGTCAGAGATATACGTAGGAGACGGTTGTGGACGGCCGTGAACGTCGTGGTTAACAGGATAAAATAAATTCTTGGGCAATGTAAAGAGATTGGTAGAAGCGAGGGGAGGGGTGGATTAGTCGGGCAGCAGAGCTGAGATTAAAGGGGAGCAATGGTGTTAGATGGAGGCCAGGAGAGAGGAGATGGACCGCATGGACCGGCAGTTTTGTTGCATCAGGGTAGAAAAAGCGAATTCACTAAATGGTTTTGAGTTGAAGACAGCTGGAGGTGGTCAGGGGGTGGTCAGGAAGTTGTCAGGGGGTTGTCAGGGGGGGGGGGTCAGGAGGGGGTCAGGGGGTGGTCAGGGGGTGGTCAGGAGGTGGTCAGGGAGGTGGTCAGGGGGTTGTCAGGGCCTGAATGTGTAGTTTAATTAACAGAGAAGAATCAATGGTGATCCCAAGGCCGCGATGGACGGGGATATCGTGCAGCTGTTGAGATGGTAGAAAGTGAGGGAGTGAGGTGAGGAAGTGGTGGGAGATACTAGAAGTGCGGTGTGAGGGGTAAGAACCATACGAGGCCGAATCCAGACACCAAGGGATGAAAGAGTAGGAGGAGAGAATGGTCGACTGTCAAAGGCAGCTGATGGGTAAAGGAGGAGAAGGCGCACAGAGGCCTTGGCAGTGAACAGCTCATTGGCCACTTTGAACTGCTGACATATCCAGAACCACAAAGCTACAGCGTTATACATTCTATATCAGGAGACTGAGCCGCCGCCATATCCAGAACCACAAAGCTATAGGTTATACATTCTATATCAGGAGACTGAGCCGCCGCCATATCCAGAACATCCAGAATTACAAAGCTATAGCGTTATACATTCTATATCAGGAGACTGAGCCCGCCAACATATCCAGAACATCCAGAACCACAAAGCTATAGGGTTATACATTCTATATCAGGAGACTGAGCCGCTGCCATATCCAGAACCACAAAGCTACAGCGTTATACATTCTATATCAAGAGACTGAGCCGCCGCCATATCCAGAACCACAAAGCTATAGCGTTATACATTCTATATCAGGAGACTGAGCCGCCGCCATATCCAGAACCACAAAGCTATAGGGTTATACATTCTATATCAAGAGACTGAGCCGCCGCCATATCCAGAACCACAAAGCTATAGGGTTATACATTCTATATCAGAGACTGAGCCGCCGCCATATCCAGAACATCCAGAACCACAAAGCTATAGGGTTATACATTCTATATCAGGAGACTGAGCCGCCGCCATATCCAGAACCACAAAGCTATAGCGTTATACATTCTATATCAGGAGACTGAGCCGCCGCCATATCCAGAACATCCAGAACCACAAAGCTATAGCGTTATACATTCTATATCAGGAGACTGAGCCGCCAACATATCCAGAACATCCAGAACCACAAAGCTATAGGGTTATACATTCTATATCAGGAGACTGAGCCGCTGCCATATCCAGAACCACAAAGCTACAGCGTTATACATTCTATATCAAGAGACTGAGCCGCCGCCATATCCAGAACCACAAAGCTATAGCGTTATACATTCTATATCAGGAGACTGAGCCGCCGCCATATCCAGAACCCACAAAGCTATAGGGTTATACATTCTATATCAAGAGACTGAGCCGCCGCCATATCCAGAACCACAAAGCTATAGGGTTATACATTCTATATCAGAGACTGAGCCGCCGCCATATCCAGAACATCCAGAACCACAAAGCTATAGGGTTATACATTCTATATCAGGAGACTGAGCCGCCGCCATATCCAGAACCACAAGCTATAGCGTTATACATTCTATATCAGGAGACTGAGCCGCCGCCATATCCAGAACATCCAGAACCACAAAGCTACAGCGTTATACATTCTATATCAAGAGGACTGAGCCGCCGCCATATCCAGAACCACAAAGCTATAGGGTTATACATTCTATATCAGAGACTGAGCCGCCGCCATATCCAGAACCACAGAGCTATAGGGTATACATTCCTATATCAGAGACTGAGCCGCCGCCATATCCAGAACATCCAGGACCACAAAGCTATAGGTTATACATTCTATATCAGGAGACTGAGCCGCCGCCATATCCAGAACATCCAGAACCACAAAGCTACAGCGTTATACATTCTATATCAGGAGACTGAGCCGCCGCCATATCCAGAACATCCAGAACCACAAAGCTATAGCGTTATACATTCTATATCAGGAGACTGAGCCGCCGCCATATCCAGAACCACAAAGCTACAGCGTTATACATTCTATATCAAGAGACTGAGCCGCCGCCATATCCAGAACCACAAAGCTACAGCGTTATACATTCTATATCACGAGACTGAGCCGCCGCCATATCCAGAACATCCAGAACCACAAAGCTATAGGGTTATACATTCTATATCAGGAGACTGAGCCGCCGCTATATCCAGAACATCCAGAACCACAAAGCTATAGGGTTATACATTCTATATCAGGAGACTGAGCTGCCGCCATATCCAGAACCACAAAGCTACAGCGTTATACATTCTATATCAGAGACTGAGCCGCCGCCATATCCAGAACATCCAGAACCACAAAGCTATAGGGTTATACATTCTATATCAGGAGACTGAGCCGCCGCCATATCCAGAACCACAAAGCTATAGCGTTATACATTCTATATCAGAGACTGAGCCGCCGCCATATCCAGAACCACAAAGCTATAGCGTTATACATTCTATATCAGAGACTGAGCCGCCGCCATATCCAGAACCACAAAGCTATAGGGTTATACATTCTATATCAGAGACTGAGCCGCCGCCCATATCCAGAACCACAAAGCTATAGGGTTATACATTCTATATCAGGAGACTGAGCCGCCGCCATATCCAGAACCACAAAGCTACAGCGTTATACATTCTATATCAAGAGACTGAGCCGCCGCCATATCCAGAACATCCAGAACCACAAAGCTATAGGGTTATACATTCTATATCAGGAGACTGAGCCGCCGCCATATCCAGAACCACAAAGCTACAGCGTTATACATTCTATATCAGGAGACTGAGCCGCCGCCATATCCAGACCACAAAGCTATAGCGTTATACATTCTATATCAAGAGACTGAGCCGCCGCCATATCCAGAACATCCAGAACCACAAGCTATAGGGTTATACATTCTATATCAGAGACTGAGCCGCCGCCATATCCAGAACCACAAAGCTATAGGGTTATACATTCTATATCAGAGACTGAGCCGCCGCCATATCCAGAACCACAAAGCTATAGGGTTATACATTCTATATCAGAGACTGAGCCGCCCGCCATATCCAGAACCACAAAGCTACAGCGTTATACATTCTATATCAAGAGACTGAGCCGCCGCCATATCCAGAACCACAAAGCTACAGCGTTATACATTCTATATCAAGAGACTGAGCCGCCGCCATATCCAGAACCACAAAGCTATAGGGTTATACATTCTATATCAGGAGACTGAGCCGCCGCCATATCGAGAACATCCAGAACCACAAAGCTATAGCGTTATACATCTATATCAGAGACTGAGCCGCCGCCATATCCAGAACATCCAGAATTACAAGCTATAGGGATATACATTCTATATCAGAGACTGAGCCGCCGCCATATCCAGAACCACAAAGCTATAGGGTTATACATTCTATATCAGGAGACTGAGCCGCCGCCATATCCAGAACCACAAAGCTACAGCGTTATACATTCTATATCAAGAGACTGAGGCCGCCGCCATAATCCAGAACATCCAGAACCACAAAGCTATAGGGTTATACATTCTATATCAGGAGACTGAGCCGCCGCCATATCCAGAACATCCAGAACCACAAAGCTATAGCGTTATACATTCTATATCAGAGACTGAGCCGCCGCCATATCCAGAACCACAAAGCTATAGGGTTATACATTCTATATCAGAGACTGAGCCGCCGCCCATATCCAGAACATCCAGAACCACAAAGCTATAGGGTTATACATTCTATATCAGAGACTGAGCCGCCGCCATATCCAGAACCACAAAGCTAAGGGTATACCATTCTATATCAGAGACTGAGCCGCCGCATATCCAGAACCACAAAGCTATAGGTTATACATTCTATATCAGAGACTGAGCCGCCGCCATATCCAGAACACAAAGCTACAGCGTTATACATTCATATCAAGAGACTGAGCCGCCGCCAGATCCAGAACCACAAAGCTACAGCGTTATACATTCTATATCAAGAGACTGAGCGCCGCCATATCCAGAACCACCAAGCTATAGGGTATACATTCTATCAGGAGACTGAGCCGCCGCCATAGCGAGAACAATCCAGAACCACAAAGCTATAGCGTTATACATTCTAATCCAGAGACTGAGCCGCCGCCATATCCAGAACATCCAGAATTACAAAGCTATAGGGATATACTTCTATCTCAGAGACTGAGCCGCCGCCATATCCAGAACCACAAAGCGATAGGGTTATACATTCTATATCAGGAGACTGAGCCGCACGCCATATCCAGAACCACAAAGCTACAGCGTTATACATTCTATATCAAGAGACTGAGCCGCCGCCAATATCCAGAACATCCAGAACCACAAAGCTATAGGGTTATACATTCTATATCAGGAGACTGAGCCGCCGCCATATCCAGAACATCCAGAACCACAAAGCTATAGCGTTATACATTCTATATCAGAGACTGAGCCGCCGCCATATCCAGAACCACAAAGCTATAGGTTATACATTCTATATCAGAGACTGAGCCGCCGCCATATCCAGAACCACAAAGCTATAGGGTTATCATTCTATATCAGAGACTGAGCCGCCGCCATATCCAGAACCACAAAGCTCTAGCGTTATACATTCTATATCAGGAGACTGAGCCGCCGGCCATATCCAGAACCACAAAGCTACAGCGTTATACATTCTATATCAAGAGACTGAGCCGGCCGCCATATCCAGAACATCCAGAACCACAAAGCTATAGGGTTATACATTCTATATCAGGAGACTGAGCCGCCGCCATATCCAGAACCACAAAGCTACAGCGTTATACATTCTATATCAGAGACTGAGCCGCCGCCATATCCAGAACATCCAGAATTACAAAGCTATAGGGTTATACATTCTATATCAGGAGACTGAGCCGCCGCCATATCCAGAACATCCAGAACCACAAAGCTATAGGGTTATACATTCTATATCAGGAGACTGAGCCGCCGCCATATCCAGAACCACAAAGCTACAGCGTTATACATTCTATATCAGAGACTGAGCCGCCGCCATATCCAGAACATCCAGAATTACAAAGCTATAGGGTTATACATTCTATATCAGGAGACTGAGCCGCCAACATATCCAGAACATCCAGAACCACAAAGCTATAGGGTTATACATTCTATATCAGGAGACTGAGCCGCCGCCATATCCAGAACCACAAAGCTATAGCGTTATACATTCTATATCAGGAGACTGAGCCGCCGCCATATCCAGAACATCCAGAACCACAAAGCTACAGCGTTATACATTCTATATCAAGAGACTGAGCCGCCGCCATATCCAGAACCACAAAGCTATAGGGTTATACATTCTATATCAGAGACTGAGCCGCCGCCATATCCAGAACCACAAAGCTATAGGGTTATACATTCTATATCAGAGACTGAGCCGCCGCCATATCCAGAACATCCAGGACCACAAAGCTATAGGGTTATACATTCTATATCAGGAGACTGAGCCGCCGCCATATCCAGAACATCCAGAACCACAAAGCTACAGCGTTATACATTCTATATCAGGAGACTGAGCCGCCGCCATATCCAGAACATCCAGAACCACAAAGCTATAGCGTTATACATTCTATATCAGGAGACTGAGCCGCCGCCATATCCAGAACCACAAAGCTATAGCGTTATACATTCTATATCAGGAGACTGAGCCGCCGCCATATCCAGAACCACAAAGCTACAGCGTTATACATTCTATATCAAGAGACTGAGCCGCCGCCATATCCAGAACATCCAGAACCACAAAGCTATAGGGTTATACATTCTATATCAGGAGACTGAGCCGCCGCCATATCCAGAACCACAAAGCTACAGCGTTATACATTCTATATCAGAGACTGAGCCGCCGCCATATCCAGAACATCCAGAATTACAAAGCTATAGGGTTATACATTCTATATCAGGAGACTGAGCCGCCGCCATATCCAGAACATCCAGAACCAAAAAGCTATAGCGTTATACATTCTATATCAGAGACTGAGCCGCCGCCAGATCCAGAACCACAAAGCTATAGGGTTATACATTCTATATCAGAGACTGAGCCGCCGCCATATCCAGAACCACAAAGCTATAGCGTTATACATTCTATATCAGGAGACTGAGCCGCCGCCATATCCAGAACCACAAAGCTACAGCGTTATACATTCTATATCAGAGACTGAGCCGCCGCCATATCCAGAACATCCAGAATTACAAAGCTATAGGGTTATACATTCTATATCAGAGACTGAGCCGCCGCCATATCCAGAACCACAAAGCTACAGCGTTATACATTCTATATCAGAGACTGAGCCGCCGCCATATCCAGAACATCCAGAATTACAAAGCTATAGGGTTATACATTCTATATCAGGAGACTGAGCCGCCGCCATATCCAGAACCACAAAGCTATAGGGTTATACATTCTATATCAGGAGACTGAGCCGCCGCCATATCCAGAACCACAAAGCTACAGCGTTATACATTCTATATCAGAGACTGAGCCGCAGCCATATCCAGAACCACAAAGCTACAGCGTTATACATTCTATATCAAGAGACTGAGCCGCCGCCATATCCAGAACCACAAAGCTATAGGGTTATACATTCTATATCAGAGACTGAGCCGCCGCCATATCCAGAACCACAAAGCTATAGGGTTATACATTCTATATCAGAGACTGAGCCGCCGCCATATCCAGAACCACAAAGCTACAGCGTTATACATTCTATATCAGGAGACTGAGCCGCCGCCATATCCAGAACATCCAGAACCACAAAGCTATAGGGTTATACATTCTATATCAGGAGACTGAGCCGCCGCCATATCCAGAACATCCAGAACCACAAAGCTATAGGGTTATACATTCTATATCAGGAGACTGAGCCGCCGCCATATCCAGAACATCCAGAACCACAAAGCTATAGCGTTATACATTCTATATCAGGAGACTGAGCCGCCGCCATATCCGGAACCACAAAGCTACAGCGTTATACATTCTATATCAAGAGACTGAGCCGCCGCCATATCCAGAACCACAAAGCTACAGCGTTATACATTCTATATCAAGAGACTGAGCCGCCGCCATATCCAGAACATCCAGAACCACAAAGCTATAGGGTTATACATTCTATATCAGGAGACTGAGCCGCCGCCATATCCAGAACTACAAAGCTGCAGCGTTATACATTCTATATCAGAGACTGAGCCGCCGCCATATCCAGAACATCCAGAACCACAAAGCTATAGCGTTATACATTCTATATCAGGAGACTGAGCCGCCGCCATATCCAGAACCACAAAGCTACAGCGTTATACATTCTATATCAGAGACTGAGCCGCCGCCATATCCAGAACCACAAAGCTATAGCGTTATACATTCTATATCAGAGACTGAGCCGCCGCCATATCCAGAACATCCAGAATTACAAAGCTATAGGGATATACATTCTATATCAGAGACTGAGCCGCCGCCATATCCAGAACCACAAAGCTATAGGGTTATACATTCTATATCAGGAGACTGAGCCGCCGCCATATCCAGAACCACAAAGCTACAGCGTTATACATTCTATATCAGAGACTGAGCCGCCGCCATATCCAGAACATCCAGAACCACAAAGCTATAGGGTTATACATTCTATATCAGGAGACTGAGCCGCCGCTATATCCAGAACATCCAGAACCACAAAGCTATAGCGTTATACATTCTATATCAGAGACTGAGCCGCCGCCATATCCAGAACCACAAAGCTATAGGGTTATACATTCTATATCAGAGACTGAGCCGCCGCCATATCCAGAACCACAAAGCTATAGGGTTATACATTCTATATCAGAGACTGAGCCGCCGCCATATCCAGAACCACAAAGCTATAGCGTTATACATTCTATATCAGGAGACTGAGCCGCCGCCATATCCAGAACCACAAAGCTACAGCGTTATACATTCTATATCAAGAGACTGAGCCGCCGCCATATCCAGAACATCCAGAACCACAAAGCTATAGGGTTATACATTCTATATCAGGAGACTGAGCCGCCGCCATATCCAGAACCACAAAGCTACAGCGTTATACATTCTATATCAGAGACTGAGCCGCCGCCATATCCAGAACATCCAGAATTACAAAGCTATAGGGTTATACATTCTATATCAGGAGACTGAGCCGCCGCCATATCCAGAACATCCAGAACCAAAAAGCTATAGCGTTATACATTCTATATCAGAGACTGAGCCGCCGCAATATCCAGAACCACAAAGCTATAGGGTTATACATTCTATATCAGAGACTGAGCCGCCGCCATATCCAGAACCACAAAGCTATAGCGTTATACATTCTATATCAGGAGACTGAGCCGCCGCCATATCCAGAACCACAAAGCTACAGCGTTATACATTCTATATCAGAGACTGAGCCGCCGCCATATCCAGAACATCCAGAATTACAAAGCTATAGGGTTATACATTCTATATCAGGAGACTGAGCCACCGCCATATCCAGAACATCCAGAACCACAAAGCTATAGCGTTATACATTCTATATCAGAGACTGAGCCGCCGCCATATCCAGAACCACAAAGCTATAGGGTTATACATTCTATATCAGGAGACTGAGCCGCCGCCATATCCAGAACCACAAAGCTACAGCGTTATACATTCTATATCAGAGACTGAGCCGCCGCCATATCCAGAACCACAAAGCTACAGCGTTATACATTCTATATCAAGAGACTGAGCCGCCGCCATATCCAGAACCACAAAGCTATAGGGTTATACATTCTATATCAGAGACTGAGCCGCCGCCATATCCAGAACCACAAAGCTATAGGGTTATACATTCTATATCAGAGACTGAGCCGCCGCCATGTCCAGAACCACAAAGCTACAGCGTTATACATTCTATATCAGGAGACTGAGCCGCCGCCATATCCAGAACATCCAGAACCACAAAGCTATAGGGTTATACATTCTATATCAGGAGACTGAGCCGCCGCCATATCCAGAACATCCAGAACCACAAAGCTACAGCGTTATACATTCTATATCAGGAGACTGAGCCGCCGCCATATCCAGAACATCCAGAACCACAAAGCTATAGCGTTATACATTCTATATCAGGAGACTGAGCCGCCGCCATATCCGGAACCACAAAGCTACAGCGTTATACATTCTATATCAAGAGACTGAGCCGCCGCCATATCCAGAACCACAAAGCTACAGCGTTATACATTCTATATCAAGAGACTGAGCCGCCGCCATATCCAGAACATCCAGAACCACAAAGCTATAGGGTTATACATTCTATATCAGGAGACTGAGCCGCCGCCATATCCAGAACTACAAAGCTGCAGCGTTATACATTCTATATCAGAGACTGAGCCGCCGCCATATCCAGAACATCCAGAACCACAAAGCTATAGCGTTATACATTCTATATCAGGAGACTGAGCCGCCGCCATATCCAGAACCACAAAGCTACAGCGTTATACATTCTATATCAGAGACTGAGCCGCCGCCATATCCAGAACCACAAAGCTATAGCGTTACACATTCTATATCAGAGACTGAGCCGCCGCCATATCCAGAACCACAAAGCTATAGCGTTATACATTCTATATCAGAGACTGAGCTGCCGCCATATCCAGAACCACAAAGCTATAGGGTTATACATTCTATATCAGAGACTGAGCCGCCGCCATATCCAGAACCACAAAGCTATAGGGTTATACATTCTATATCAGGAGACTGAGCCGCCGCCATATCCAGAACCAGAAAGCTACAGCGTTATACATTCTATATCAAGAGACTGAGCCGCCGCCATATCCAGAACATCCAGAACCACAAAGCTATAGGGTTATACATTCTATATCAGGAGACTGAGCCGCCGCCATATCCAGAACCACAAAGCTATAGCGTTATACATTCTATATCAGGAGACTGAGCCGCCGCCATATCCAGAACCACAAAGCTACAGCGTTATACATTCTATATCAGGAGACTGAGCCGCCGCCATATCCAGAACCACAATACTATAGCGTTATACATTCTATATCAGAGACTGAGCCGCCGCCATATCCAGAACCACAAAGCTATAGCGTTATACATTCTATATCAGAGACTGAGCCGCCGCCATATCCAGAACCACAAAGCTATAGCGTTATACATTCTATATCAGGAGACTGAGCCGCCGCCATATCCAGAACCACAAAGCTATAGGGTTATACATTCTATATCAGGAGACTGAGCCGCCGCCATATCCAGAACATCCAGAACCACAAAGCTATAGCGTTATACATTCTATATCAAGAGACTGAGCCGCCGCCATATCCAGAACATCCAGAACCACAAAGCTATAGGGTTATACATTCTATATCAGAGACTGAGCCGCCGCCATATCCAGAACCACAAAGCTATAGGGTTATACATTCTATATCAGAGACTGAGCCGCCGCCATATCCAGAACCACAAAGCTACAGCGTTATACATTCTATATCAAGAGACTGAGCCGCCGCCATATCCAGAACCACAAAGCTATAGGGTTATACATTCTATATCAGGAGACTGAGCCACCGCCATATCCAGAACATCCAGAACCACAAAGCTATAGCGTTATACATTCTATATCAGAGACTGAGCCGCCGCCATATCCAGAACCACAAAGCTATAGGGTTATACATTCTATATCAGAGACTGAGCCGCCGCCATATCCAGAACCACAAAGCTATAGGGTTATACATTCTATATCAGAGACTGAGCCGTCGCCATATCCAGAACCACAAAGCTATAGCGTTATACATTCTATATCAGGAGACTGAGCCGCCGCCATATCCAGAACCACAAAGCTACAGCGTTATACATTCTATATCAAGAGACTGAGCCGCCGCCATATCCAGAACATCCAGAACCACAAAGCTATAGGGTTATACATTCTATATCAGGAGACTGAGCCGCCGCCATATCCAGAACATCCAGAACCACAAAGCTATAGCGTTATACATTCTATATCAGAGACTGAGCCGCCGCCATATCCAGAACCACAAAGCTATAGGGTTATACATTCTATATCAGGAGACTGAGCCGCCGCCATATCCAGAACCACAAAGCTACAGCGTTATACATTCTATATCAGAGACTGAGCCGCCGCCATATCCAGAACCACAAAGCTATAGGGTTATACATTCTATATCAGGAGACTGAGTCGCCGCCATATCCAGAACCACAATACTATAGGGTTATACATTCTATATCAGGAGACTGAGCCGCCGCCATATCCAGAACCACAAAGCTACAGCGTTATACATTCTATATCAAGAGACTGAGCCGCCGCCATATCCAGAACATCCAGAACCACAAAGCTATAGGGTTATACATTCTATATCAGGAGACTGAGCCGCCGCTATATCCAGAACATCCAGAACCACAAAGCTATAGCGTTATACATTCTATATCAGAGACTGAGCCGCCGCCATATCCAGAACCACAAAGCTACAGCGTTATACATTCTATATCAAGAGACTGAGCCGCCGCCATATCCAGAACCACAAAGCTATAGGGTTATACATTCTACATCAGGAGACTGAGCCGCCAGCCTATCTATCCAGAACCACAACAGCTAACAGCGTTCTACATTCTATATCATGAGACTGAGACGCCGCCATATCCAGAACATCCAGAATTACAAAGCTATAGGGTTATCAATTCTATTCAGAAGACTAAGCCACCGCCATATCCAGAAACATCCGAACCCACAAAGCTATACGTTATACAGTCTATATCAGAGAACTGAGCCGCCGCCATATCCAGAACCACAAAGCTCTAGGGTTATACATTCTATATCAGGAGGACTGAGCCGCCGCCATATCCAGAACCACAAAGCTACAGCGTTATACATTCTATATCAGGGAGACTGAGCCGCCCGCCATATCCAGAACCACAAAGCTACAGCGTTATACATTCTCTATCAAGAGACTGAGCCGCCGCCATATCCAGAACCACAAAGCTATAGGGTTATACATTCTATATCAGAAGACTGAGCCGCCGCCATATCCAGAACATCCAGAACCCAAAGCTATAGGGTTATACATTCTAGATCAGGAGACTGAGCCGCCGCCATATCCAGAACATCCAGACCACAAAGGCAACAGCGTTATACATTCTATATCAGAGACTGAGCCGCCGCCATATCCAGAAAAATCCAAACCACAAAGCTATAGCGTTAATACATTCTATATCAGGAGACTGAGCGCCGCCTACATATCCGGAACCACAAAGATACAGCGTTATACATTCTATATCAAGAGACTGAGCCGCCGCCATATACCAGAACCACAAAGCTACAGCGTTATACATTCTATATCAGAGACTGAGCCGCAGCCATATCCAGAACATCCAGAACCACAAAGCTATAGCGTTATACATTCTATATCAGGAGACTGAGCCGCCGCCATATCCAGAACCACAAGCTACAGCGTTATACATTCTATATCAGAGACTGAGCCCGCCATATCCAGAACCACAAAGCTATAGCGTTATACTTCTATATCAGAGACTGAGCCGCCGCCATATCCAGAACCACAAAAGCTGATAGCGTTATACATTCTATATCAGAGACTGAGGCCGCCGCCATATCCGAGAACCACAAAGCTATAGGGTTATACATTCTATATCAGAGACTGAGCTGCCGCCATATCCAGAACCACAAAGCTTAAGGGTTATACATTCTATATCAGGAGACTGAGCCGCCGCCCATATCCAGAAACCACAAAGCTACAGCGTTATACATTCTATATCAAGAGACTGAGCCGCCGCCATATCCAGAACATCCAGAACCACAAAGCTATAGGTTATACATTCTATATCAGAGACTGAGCCGCCGCCATATCCAGAACCACAAAGCTATAGGGTTATACATTCTATATCAGAGACTGAGCCGCCGCCATATCCAGAACATCCAGAATTACAAAGCTATAGGGTTATACATTCTATATCAGAGACTGAGCCGCCGCCATATCCAGAACCACAAAGCTATAGGGTTATACATTCTATATCAGGGAGACTGAGCCGCCGCCATATCCAGAACCACAAAGCTACAGCGTTATACATTCTATATCAGGAGACTGAGCCGCCGCCATATCTAGAACCACAAAGCTATAGCGTTATACATTCTATATCAAGAGACTGAGCCGCCGCCATATCCAGAACATCCAGAACCACAAAGCTATAGGGTTATACATTCTATACGAGACCTGAGCGCCCGACATATCCAGAACCACAAAGCTATAGGGTTATACAATTCTATATCAGAGACTGAGCCGCCGCCCATATCCAGAACATTCCAGAATTACAAAGCTATAGGGTTATACATTCTATATCAGAGGACTGAGCCGCCGCCATATCCCAGAACCACAAAGCTATAGGGTTATACATTCTATATCAGAGACTGAGCCGCCGCCATATCCAGAACCACAAACGCTATAGGGTTATACATTCTATATCAGAAGACTGAGCCGCCGCCATATCCAGAACCACAAAGCTACAGCGTTATACATTCTATATCAGGAGACTGAGCCGCCGCCATATCCAGAACCACAAAGCTATAGGTAATACATTCTATATCAGGAGACTGAGCCGCCGCCATATCCAGAACCACAAAGCTATAGGGTTATACATTCTATATCAGGAGACTGAGCCGCCGCCATATCGAGAACATCTAGAACCACAAAGCTATAGCGTTATACATTCTATATCAGGAGACTGAGCCGCCGCCATATCCAGAACATCCAGAATTACAAAGCTATAGGGATATACATTCTATATCAGAGACTGAGCCGCCGCCATATCCAGAACCACAAAGCTATAGGGTTATACATTCTATATCAGGAGACTGAGCCGCCGCCATATCCAGAACCACAAAGCTACAGCGTTATACATTCTATATCAAGAGACTGAGCCGCCGCCATATCCAGAACATCCAGAACCACAAAGCTATAGGGTTATACATTCTATATCAGGAGACTGAGCCGCCGCCATATCCAGAACATCCAGAACCACAAAGCTATAGCGTTATACATTCTATATCAGAGACTGAGCCGCCGCCATATCCAGAACATCCAGAACCACAAAGCTATAGCGTTATACATTCTATATCAGAGACTGAGCCGCCGCCATATCCAGAACCACAAAGCTATAGGGTTATACATTCTATATCAGAGACTGAGCCGCCGCCATATCCAGAACCACAAAGCTATAGGGTTATACATTCTATATCAGAGACTGAGCCGCCGCCATATCCAGAACCACAAAGCTACAGCGTTATACATTCTATATCAGGAGACAGAGCCGCCGCCATATCCAGAACCACAAAGCTATAGGGTTATACATTCTATATCAGGAGACTGAGCCGCCGCCATATCCAGAACCACAAAGCTATAGGGTTATACATTCTATATCAGGAGACTGAGCCGCCGCCATATCGAGAACATCCAGAACCACAAATCTATAGCGTTATACATTCTATATCAGGAGACTGAGCCGCCACCATATCCAGAACATCCAGAACCACAAAGCTATAGCGTTATACATTCTATATCAGAGACTGAGCCGCCGCCATATCCAGAACATCCAGAATTACAAAGCTATAGGGTTATACATTCTATATCAGGAGACTGAGCCGCCGCCATATCCAGAACATCCAGAACCAAAAAGCTATAGGGTTATACATTCTATATCAGGAGACTGAGCCGCCGCCATATCCAGAACCACAAAGCTACAGCGTTATACATTCTATATCAGAGACTGAGCCGCCGCCATATCCAGAACATCCAGAATTACAAAGCTATAGGGTTATACATTCTATATCAGGAGACTGAGCAAGCCGCCATATCCAGAACCACAAAGCTATAGGGTTATACATTCTATATCAGGAGACTGAGCCACCGCCATATCCAGAACCACAAAGCTATAGCGTTATACATTCTATATCAGGAGACTGAGCCGCCGCCATATCCAGAACCACAAAGCTATAGCGTTATACATTCTAATATTCAGGAGACTGAGCCGCCGCCATATCCAGGAACCACAAAGCTATAGGGTTATACTGCTATATCAGGAGACTGGCCGCCGCCATATCCAGATCCCAAAGCTATAGGGTTATCATTCTATATCAGAGACTGAGCCGCCGCCATATCCAGAACATCCAGAATTACAAAGCTATAGGGTTATACAGTCATATCAGGAGACTGAGCCGCCGCCATATCCGAACCCACAAAGCTATAGGGTTATACATTCTATATCAGGAGACTGAGGCCGCCGCCATATCCAGAACCACAAAGCTACGCGTTATACATTCTATATCAAGAGACTGAGCCGCCGCCATATCCAGAACCACAAAGCTATAGGGTTATACATTCTATATCAGGAGACTGAGCCGCCGACAGATCCAGAAACCACAAGCTATAGGGTTATACATTCTATATCAAGACTGAGCCGCCGCCATATCCAGAACATCCAGAATTACAAGCTATAGGGTTATCATTCTATATCAGGAGACTGAGCCGCCGCCATATCCAGAACCACAAAGCTACAGCGTTATACATTCTATATCAGGAGACTGAGCTGCCGCCATATCCAGAACCACAAAGCTACAGCGTTATACATTCTATATCAGAGACTGAGCCGCCGCCATATCCAGAACATCCAGACCACAAAGCTATAGGGTTATACATTCTATATCAGGAGACTGAGCAAGCCGCCATATCCAGAACCACAAAGCTATAGGGTTATACATTCTATATCAGGAGACTGAGCCGCCGCCATATCCAGAACCACAAAGCTACAGCGTTATACATTCTATATCAAGAGACTGAGCCGCCGCCATATCCAGAACATCCAGAACCACAAAGCTATAGGGTTATACATTCTATATCAGGAGACTGAAGCCGCCGCCATATCCAGAACATCCAGAACCACAAAGCTATAGGGTTATACATTCTATATCAGGAGACTGAGCCGCCGCCATATCCAGAACCACAAAGCTATAGCGTTATACATTCTATATCAGAGACTGAGCCGCCGCCATATCCAGAACCACAAAGCTATAGGGTTATACATTCTATATCAGAGACTGAGCCGCCGCCATATCCAGAACCACAAAGCTATAGGGTTATACATTCTATATCAGGAGACTGAGCCGCCGCCATATCCAGAACCACAAAGCTATAGCGTTATACATTCTATATCAGGAGACTGAGCCGCCGCCATATCCAGAACCACAAAGCTACAGCGTTATACATTCTATATCAGGAGACTGAGCTGCCGCCATATCCAGAACCACAAAGCTACAGCGTTATACATTCTATATCAAGAGACTGAGCCGCCGCCATATCCAGAACATCCAGAACCACAAAGCTATAGGGTTATACATTCTATATCAGGAGACTGAGCCGCCGCCATATCCAGAACCACAAAGCTATAGGGTTATACATTCTATATCAGGAGACTGAGCCGCCAGCCATGAATCCAGAACCACAAAGCTAACAGCGTTATACATTCTATATCAAGAGACTGAGCCGCCGCCAATATCCAGAACATCCAGAACCACAAGCTATAGTGTTATACATTCTATATCAGGAGACTGAGCCGCCGCCATATCCAGAACATCCAGAACCACAAAGCTATAGGGTTATACATTCTATATCAGAGACTGGAGCCGCCGCCATATCCAGAACCACAAAGCTATAGGGTTATACATTCTATATCAGAGACTGAGCCGCCTCCATATCCAGAACATCCAGACCACAAAGCTATAGGGTTATACATTCTATATCAGGAGACTGAGCCGCCGCCACTATCCAGAACCACAAAGCTATAGGCGTTATACATTCTATATCAGAGACTGAGCCGCCGCCATATCCAGAACCACAAAGCTATAGCGTTATACATTCTATATCAGGAGACTGAGCCGCCGCCATGTCCAGAACCACAAAGCTACAGCGTTATACATTCTATATCAGAGACTGAGCCGCCGCCATATCCAGAACCACAAAGCTATAGGGTTATACATTCTATATCAGAGACTGAGCCGCCGCATAGTCCAGAACCACAAAGCTATAGGGTTATACATTCTATATCAAGAGACTGAGCCGCCGCCATAATCCAGAACATCCAGAACCACAAAGCTATAGCGTTATACATTCTATATCAGAGACTGAGCCGCCGCCATATCCAGAACCACAAAAGCATAGGGTCATACATTCTATATCGAGAGACTGAGCCGCCGCCATATCCAGAACCACAAAGCTACAGCGTTATACATTCTATATCAGAGATCTGAGCCGCCGCCATATCCAGAACATACAGAACCACAAAGCTATAGGGTTTACATTCTATATCAGGAGACTGAGGCCGCCGCTATATCCAGAACATCCATAACCACAACAAGCTATAGCGTTATAACATTCTATATCAGAGACTGAGCCGCCGCCCATATCCATAAACCACAAAGCTATAGCGTTATACATTCTATATCAGAGACTGAGCCGCCGCCATATCCAGAACCACAAAGCTATAGCGTTATACATTCTATATCAAGAGACTGAGGCCGCCGCCATATCCAGAACATCCAGAAACCACAAAGCTATAGGGTTATACATTCTATATCAGGAGACTGAGCCGCTGCCATATCCAGAACCACAAAGCTACAGCGTTATACATTCTATATCAGGAGACCTGAGCCGCCGCCATATCAGAACACAAAGCTACAGCGTTATACAGTCTATATCAAGGAGACTGAGCCGCCGCCATATCCAGAACCACAAAGCTACAGCGTTATACATTCTATATCAGGAGACTGAGCCGCCGCCATATCCAGAACCACAAAGCTACAGCGTTATACATTCTATATCAGGAGGACTGAGCCGCCGCCATATCCAAGAACCACAAAGCTATAGCGTTATACAATTCTATATCAGAGACTGAGCCGCCTCCATATCCAAAACCACAAAGCTACAACTTATACATTCTATATCAGAGACTGAGCCGCCGCCATATCCAAACATCCGGAATTACAAAGCTATAGGGTTATACATTCTATATCAGGAGACTGAGCCGCCGCATATCCAGAACATCCAGAACCAAAAAGCGATAGGGTTATACATTCTATATCAGGAGACTGAGCCGCCGCCATATCCAGAACCACAAAGCTACAGCGTTATACATTCTATATCAGAGACTGAGCCGCCGCCATATCCAGAACATCAGAATTACAAAGCTATAGGGTTATACATTCGATATCAGGAGACTGAGCAAGCCGCCATATCCAGAACCACAAAGCTTAGGGGTTATATACATTCTATATCGGAGACGGAGCCACCGCCATATCCAGAACCACAAAGCTATAGCGTTATACATTCTATATCAGAGACTGAGCCGCCGCCATATCCAGGAACCACAAAGCTATAGCGTTATACTTCTATATCAGTACTGAGCGCCGCCATATCCGAACCACAAAAGCTATAGGGTTATACATTCTATATCAGGAGACTGAGCCGCCGCCATATCCAGATCCACAAAGCTATAGGGTTATACATTCTATATCAGAGACTGAGCCGCCGCCATAATCCAGACATCCAGAAATTACAAAGCTATAGGGTTATACATTCTATATCAGGAGACTGAGCCGCCGCCATAATCCAGAACCACAAAGCTATAGGGTTATACATTCTATATCAGGAGACTAGGAGCCGCCGCCATATCCAGAACCACAAAGCTACAGCGTTATACATTCTATATCAAGAGACTGAGCCGCCGCCATATCCGAACCACAAGCTATAGGGTTATACATCTATTCAGGAGAACTGTATGCCGCCGCCATATACAGTAACCACAAAGCTATAGGGTTTACATTCTATAGTCAGGTAGTACTGAGCCGCCGCCATATCCAGAACATCCAGAATTACAAAGCTATAGGGTTTTACATTCTATATCAGGAGACTGAGCCGCCGCCATATCCAGAACCACAAAGCTACAGCGTTATACATTCTATATCAAGAGACTGAGCTGCCGCCATATCCAGAACCACAAAGCTACAGCGGTTATACATTCATATATCAAGAGACTGAGCCGCCGCCATAATCCAGACATCCAACCCAAAGCTATAGGGTTATACATTCTATATCAGATGACTGAGCCGCCGCCATATCCAGAACCACAAGAGCTATAGGGTTATACATTCTATATCAGGAGACTGAGCCGCCGCCCATATCCCAGAACCACAAAGCTACAGCGTTATTCATTCTATATCAAGAGACTGAGCCGCCGCCATATCCAGAACTCCAGACCCAAAGCTATAGGGTTATACATTCTATATCAAGAGGACTGAGCGCCGCCATATCCAAGAACATCCAGAACCACAAAGCTATAGGGTTATACATTCTATAATCAGGAGACTGAGCCGCCGCCATATCCAGACACCACAAAGCTATAGCGTTATACATTCTATATCAGAGACTGAGCCGCCGCCATATCCAGAACCACAAAGCTATAGGGTTATACATTCTATATCAGAGACTGAGCCGCCGCCATATCCAGAACCACAAAGCTATAGGGTTATACATTCTATATCAGGAGACTGAGCCGCCGCCATATCCAGAACCACAAAGCTATAGCGTTATACATTCTATATCAGGAGACTGAGCCGCCGCCATATCCAGAACCACAAAGCTACAGCGTTATACATTCTATATCAGGAGACTGAGCTGCCGCCATATCCAGAACCACAAAGCTACAGCGTTATACATTCTATATCAAGAGACTGAGCCGCCGCCATATCCAGAACATCCAGAACCACAAAGCTATAGGTTATACATTCTATATCAGGAGACTGAGCCGCCGCCATATCCAGAACCAAAAGCTATAGGGTTATACATTCTATATCAGGAGACTGAGCCGCCGCCATATCCAGGAACCACAAAGCTACAGCGTTATACATTCTATAGCAAGGACTGAGCGCCGCCATATCCAGAACATCCAGAACCACAAAGCTATAGGGTTATACATTCTATATCAGGAGACTGAGCCGCCGCCATATCCAGAACATCCAGAACCACAAAGCTATAGGGTTATACATTCTATATCAGGAGACTGAGCCGCCGCCATATCCAGAACCACAAAGCTATAGCGTTATACATTCTATATCAGAGACTGAGCCGCCGCCATATCCAGAACCACAAAGCTATAGGGTTATACATTCTATATCAGAGACTGAGCCGCCGCCATATCCAGAACCACAAAGCTATAGGGTTATACATTCTATATCAGGAGACTGAGCCGCCTCCATATCCAGAACCACAAAGCTATAGCGTTATACATTCTATATCAGGAGACTGAGCCGCCGCCATATCCAGAACCACAAAGCTACAGCGTTATACATTCTATATCAGGAGACTGAGCCGCCGCCATATCCAGAACCACAAAGCTACAGCGTTATACATTCTATATCAAGAGACTGAGCCGCCGCCATATCCAGAACATCCAGAAACCACAAAGCTATAGGGTATAGCATTCTATATCAGAGACTGAGCCGCCGCCATATCCAGAACCACAAAGCTATAAGGGTTATACATTCTATAATCAGGAGACTGAGCGCGCCGCCATATCCAGAACAATCCATGAATTACAAAGCTATAGGGTTATACATTCTATATCAGAGACTGAGCCCCGCCAATATCAGAACCACAAAGCTATGAGGGGTTATGACATTCTATAATCAGGAGACTGAGCCGCCGCCATAATCCAGAAATCAAGAACCACAAAGCTAATAGGGTTATACATTCTATATCAGAGACTGAGCAGCCCGCCATATCCAGAGCCACGAAAGCTATAAGGGTTATACATTCCTTTATCAGAGACTGAGCCGCCGCCATATCCAGAACCACAAAGCTACAGCGTTATACATTCTATATCAAGAGACTTGAGCCGCCGCATATCCAGACACACAAAGCTATAGGTTATACATTCTATATCAGGAGACTGAGCCGCCGCCATATCGAGAACATCCAGAACCACAAAGCTATAGCGTTATACATTCTATATCAGAGACTGAGCCGCCGCCATATCCAGAACATCCAGAATTACAAAGCTATAGGGATATACATTCTATATCAGAGACTGAGCCGCCGCCATATCCAGAACCACAAAGCTATAGGGCTATACATTCTATATCAGGAGACTGAGCCGCCGCCATATCCAGAACCACAAAGCTACAGCGTTATACATTCTATATCAGGAGACTGAGCCGCCGCCATATCCAGAACATCCAGAACCACAAAGCTATAGGGTTATACATTCTATATCAGGAGACTGAGCCGCCGCCATATCCAGAACCACAAAGCTATAGGGTTATACATTCTATATCAGGAGACTGAGCCGCCGCCATATTCAGAACCACAAAGCTACAGCGTTATACATTCTATATCAAGAGACTGAGCCGCCGCCATATCCAGAACCACAATACTATAGCGTTATACATTCTATATCAGAGACTGAGCCGCCTCCATATCCAGAACCACAAAGCTATAGCGTTATACATTCTATATCAGGAGACTGAGCCGCCGCAATATCCAGAACCACAAAGCTATAGCGTTATACATTCTATATCAGAGACTGAGCCGCCGCCATATCCAGAACCACAAAGCTACAGCGTTTATACATTCTATATTCAGGAGACTGAGCCGCCGCCATATCCAGAACCACAAAGCTATAGCGTTATACCATTCTATATCAGAATCTGAGCCGCCGCCATATCCAGAACATCCAGAACCACAAAGCTATAGGGTTATACATTCTATATCAGGAGACTGAGCCGCCGCCATATCCAGAACCACAAAGCTATAGCGTTATACATTCTATAACAGGAGACTGAGCCGCCGCCATATCCAGAAACCACAAAGCTATAGCGTTATACATTCTATATCAAGAGACTGAGCCGCCGCCATAGTCCAGAACATCCAGAACCACAAAGCTATAGGGTTATACATTCTATATCAGAGACTGAGCCGCCGCCATATCCAGAACCACAAAGCTATAGGGTTATACATTCTATATCAGAGACTGATGCCGCCGCCATAATCTAGACCACAAAGCTATAGGGTTATACATTCTATATCAGAGACTGAGCCGCCGCCATATCCAGAACCACAAAGCTACAGCGTTATACATTCTATATCAGGAGACTGAGCCGCCGCCATATCAGAACACAAAGCTACAGCGTTATACATTCTATATCAAGAGACTGAGCCGCCGCCATATCCAGAACATCAGAACCACAAAGCTATAGCGTTATACATTCTATATCAGAGGACTGAGCCGCCGCCATATCCAGAACATCCAGATTACAAGCTCATAGGGATATACATTCTATATCAGAGACTGAGCCGCCGCCATATCCAGAACCACAAAGCTATAGGGTTATACATTCTATATCAGGAGACTGAGCCGCCGCCATATCCAGAACCACAAAGCTATAGCGTTATACATTCTATATCAGAGACTGAGCCGCCGC
Organism: Dendropsophus ebraccatus; assembly: GCF_027789765.1. Classification (NCBI taxonomy): domain Eukaryota; kingdom Metazoa; phylum Chordata; class Amphibia; order Anura; family Hylidae; genus Dendropsophus; species Dendropsophus ebraccatus. The sequence continues at coordinate 804,630 of NC_091455.1, forward strand.
CATATCCAGAACCACAAAGCTATAGGGTTATACATTCTATATCAGAGACTGAGCCGCCGCCATATCCAGAACATCCAGAACCACAAAGCTATAGGGTTATACATTCTATATCAGAGACTGAGCCGCCGCCATGTCCAGAACCACAAAGCTACAGCGTTATACATTCTATATCAGAGACTGAGCCGCCGCCATATCTAGAACCACAAAGCTATAGGGTTATACATTCTATATCAGAGACTGAGCCGCCGCCATATCCAGAACCACAAAGCTACAGCGTTATACATTCTATATCAAGAGACTGAGCCGCCGCCATATCCAGAACATCCAGAACCACAAAGCTATAGCGTTATACATTCTATATCAGAGACTGAGCCGCCGCAATATCCAGAACCACAAAGCTATAGCGTTATACATTCTATATCAGAGACTGAGCCGCCGCCATATCCAGAACCACAAAGCTACAGCGTTATACATTCTATATCAGGAGACTGAGCCGCCGCCATATCCAGAACCACAAAGCTATAGCGTTATACATTCTATATCAGAGACTGAGCCGCCGCCATATCCAGAACCACAAAGCTACAGCGTTATACATTCTATATCAGGAGACTGAGCCGCCGCCATATCCAGAACATCCAGAACCAAAAAGCTATAGGGTTATACATTCTATATCAGGAGACTGAGCCGCCGCCATATCCAGAACCACAAAGCTATAGCGTTATACATTCTATATCAGGAGACTGAGCCGCCGCCATATCCAGAACCACAAAGCTATAGCGTTATACATTCTATATCAAGAGACTGAGCCGCCCGCCATATCCAGAACATCCAGAACCACAAAGCTATAGGGTTATACATTCTATATCAGAGACTGAGCCGCCGCCATATCCAGAACCACAAAGCTATAGGGTTATACATTCTATATCAGAGACTGAGCCGCCGCCATATCTAGAACCACAAAGCTATAGGGTTATACATTCTATATCAGAGACTGAGCCGCCGCCATATCCAGAACCACAAAGCTACAGCGTTATACATTCTATATCAAGAGACTGAGCCGCCGCCATATCCAGAACCACAAAGCTACAGCGTTATACATTCTATATCAGAGACTGAGCCGCCGCCATATCCAGAACCACAAAGCTATAGGGTTATACATTCTATATCAGGAGACTGAGCCGCCGCCATATCCAGAACCACAAAGCTACAGCGTTATACATTCTATATCAGGAGACTGAGCCGCCGCCATATCCAGAACCACAAAGCTATAGGGTTATACATTCTATATCAGGAGACTGAGCCGCCGCCATATCCAGAACATCCAGAACCACAAAGCTATAGGTTATAACATTCTATATCAGAGACTGAGCCGCCGCCATATCTAGAACCACAAAGCTATAGCGTTATACATTCTATATCAGGAGACTGAGCCGCCGACATATCCAGAACCACAAAGCTACAGCGTTATACATTCTATATCAAGAGACTGAGCCGCCGCCATATCCAGAACCACAAAGCTATAGGGTTATACATTCTATATCAGGAGACTGAGCCGCCGCCATATCCAGAACCACAAAGCTATAGGGTTATACATTCTATATCAGGAGACTGAGCCACCGCCATATCCAGAACATCCAGAACCACAAGCTATAGGGTATACATTCTATATCAGGAGACTGAGCCACCGCCATATCCATAACCACAAAGCTATAGGGTTATACATTCTATATCAGGAGACTGAGCCGCCGCCATATCCGAACCACAAAGCTACAGCGTTATACATTCTATATCAGGAGACTGAGCAGCCGCCATATCCAGAACCACAAAGCTATAGGGTTATACATTCTATATCAGGAGACTGAGCCGCCGCCATATCCCAGAACATCCAGAACCACAAAGCTATAAGGTTATACATTCTATATCAGAGACTGAGCCGCCGCCATATCTAGAACCACACAGCTATAGCGTTATACATTCTATATCAGGAGACTGAGCCGCCGCCATATCCAGAACCACAAAGCTACAGCGTTATACATTCTATATCAGGAGACTGAGCGCCGCCATATCCAGAACCACAAAGCTATAGGGTTATACATTCTATATCAGGAGACTGAGCCGCCGCCATATCCAGAACATCCAGAACCACAAAGCTATAAGGTTATACATTCTATATCAGAGACTGAGCCGCCGCCATATCCAGAACCACAAAAGCTATACGTTATACATTCTATATCAGGAGACCTGAGCCGCCGCCATATCCAGCACCACAAAGCTACAGCGTTATACATTCTATATCAAGAGACTGAGCCGCCGCCATATCCAGAACCACAAAGCTATAGGGTTATACATTCTATATCAGGAGACTGAGCCGCCGCCATATCCAGAACCACAAAGCTATAGGGTTATACATTCTATATCAGGAGACTGAGCCGCCGCCATATCCAGAACATCCAGAACCACAAAGCTATAGGGTTATACATTCTATATCAGGAGACTGAGCCGCCGCCATATCCAGAACCACAAAGCTACAGCGTTATACATTCTATATCAGGAGACTGAGACGCCGCCATATCCAGAACATCCAGAACCAAAAAGCTATAGGGTTATACATTCTATATCAGGAGACTGAGCCGCCGCCATATCCAGAACCACAAAGCTATAGGGTTATACATTCTATATCAGGAGACTGAGCCGCCGCCATATCCAGAACATCCAGAACCACAAAGCTATAGGGTTATACATTCTATATCAGGAGACTGAGCCACCGCCATATCCAGAACCACAAAGCTATAGGGTTATACATTCTATATCAGGAGACTGAGCCGCCGCCATATCCAGAACCACAAAGCTACAGCGTTATACATTCTATATCAGGAGACTGAGCCGCCGCAATATCCAGAACCACAAAGCTATAGGGTTATACATTCCTATATCAGGAGACTGAGCCGCCGCCGCCATATCCAGAACATCCAGAACCACAAGCTATAAGGTATACATTCTATATCAGAGACTGAGCCGCCGCCATATCTAGAACCACAAAGCTATAGCGTTATACATTCTATATCAGGAGACTGAGCCGCCGCCATATCCAGAACCACAAAGCTACAGCGTTATACATTCTATATCAGGAGACTGAGCCGCCGCCATATCCAGAACCACAAAGCTATAGGGTTATACATTCTATATCATGAGACTGAGCCGCCGCCATAGCCAGACCATCCAGAACCACAAAGCTATAAGGTTATACATTCTATATCAGAGACTGAGCCGCCGCCATATCCAGAACCACAAAGCTATAGCGTTATACATTCTATATCAGGAGACTGAGCCGCCGCCATATCCAGAACCACAAAGCTACAGCGTTATACATTCTATATCAGGAGACTGAGCCGCCGCCATATCCAGAACCACAAAGCTATAGGGTTATACATTCTATATCAGGAGACTGAGCCGCCGCCATATCCAGAACATCCAGAACCACAAAGCTATAAGGTTATACATTCTATATCAGAGACTGAGCCGCCGCCATATCTAGAACCACAAAGCTATAGCGTTATACATTCTATATCAGGAGACTGAGCCGCCGCCATATCCAGAACCACAAAGCTATAGGGTTATACATTCTATATCAGGAGACTGAGCCGCCGCCATATCCAGAACCACAAAGCTATAGTGTTAGACATTCTATATCAGGAGACTGAGCCGCCGCCATATCCAAACATCCAGAACCACAAAAGCTATAGGGTTATACATTCTATATCAGGAGACTGAGCCACCGCCATATCCAGAACCACAAAGCTATAGGGTTATACATTCTATATCAGGAGACTGAGCCGCCGCCATATCCAGAACCACAAAGCTACAACGCGTTATACATTCTATATCCGGAGACTGAAGGACGCCGCCATATCCAGAACATCCAGAACCAAAAAGCTATAGGGTTATACATCTATATCAGGAGACTGAGCCGCCGCCATATCCAGAACCACAAAGCTATAGCGTTATACATTCTATATCAGGAGACTGAGACGCCGCCATATCCAGAACATCCAGAACCAAAAAGCTATAGGGTTATACATTCTATATCAAGAGACTGAGCCGCCGCCATATCCAGAACATCCAGAACCACAAAGCTATAGGGTTATACATTCTATATCAGAGACTGAGCCGCCGCCATATCCAGAACCACAAAGCTATAGCGTTATACATTCTATATCAAGAGACTGAGCCGCCGCCATATCCAGAACATCCAGAACCACAAAGCTATAGGGTTATACATTCTATATCAGGAGACTGAGCCGCCGCCATAATCCAGAACATCCAGAACCACAAAGCTATAGGGTTATACATTCTATATCAGAGACTGAGCCGCCGCCATATCCAGAACATCCAGAACCACAAAGCTATAGCGTTATACATTCTATATCAGAGACTGAGCCGCCGCCATATCTAGAACCACAAAGCTATATGGTTATACATTCTATATCAGAGACTGAGCCGCCGCCATATCCAGAACCACAAAGCTATAGGGTTATACATTCTATATCAGGAGACTGAGCCGCCGCCATATCCAGAACCACAAAGCTATAGCGTTATACATTCTATATCAGGAGACTGAGCCGCCGCCATATCCAGAACCACAAAGCTATAGGGTTATACATTCTATATCAGAGACTGAGCCGCCGCCATATCCAGAACCACAAAGCTATAGAGTTATACATTCTATATCAGGAGACTGAGCCGCCGCCATAATCCAGAACATCCAGAACCACAAAGCTATAGCGTTATACATTCTATATCAAGAGACTGAGCCGCCGCCATATCCAGAACATCCAAACCACAAAGCTATAGGGTTATACATTCTATATCAGGAGACTGAGCCGCCGCCATATCCAGAACCACAAAGCTATAGGGTTATACATTCTATATCAGGAGACTGAGCCGCCGCCATATCCAGAACATCCAGAATTACAAAGCTATAGGGTTATACATTCTATATCAGAGACTGAGCCGCCGCCATATCCAGAACATCCAGAACCACAAAGCTATAGCGTTATACATTCTATATCAGGAGACTGAGCCGCCGTCATATCCAGAACCACAAAGCTACAGCGTTATACATTCTATATCAGGAGACTGAGCCGCCGCCATATCCAGAACCACAAAGCTATAGGGTTATACATTCTATATCAGGAGACTGAGCCGCCGCCATATCCAGAACCACAAAGCTATAGCGTTATACATTCTATATCAGAGACTGAGCCGCCGCCATATCCAGAACATCCAGAACCACAAAGCTATAGCGTTATACATTCTATATCAGGAGACTGAGCCGCCGCCATATCCAGAACCACAAAGCTATAGCGTTATACATTCTATATCAGAGACTGAGCCGCCGCCATATCCAGAACATCCAGAACCACAAAGCTATAGGGTTATACATTCTATATCAGAAGACTGAGCCGCCGCCATATCCAGAACCACAAAGCTATAGGGTTATACATTCTATATCAGGAGACTGAGCCGCCGCCATATTCCAGAACATCCGACCACAAAGCTATAGCGTTATACATTCTATATCAAGAGACTGAGCCGCCGCCATATCCAGAACCACAAAGCTACAGCGTTATACATTCTATATCAGGAGACTGAGCCGCCGCCATATCCAGAACCACAAAGCTACAGCGTTATACATTCTATATCAAAGACTGAACAGCCCTTGTATATATAAAGCTAGTGGGCACCACTAATAATCATGGGGCGCTAAACCAATGCATATAAGTAGTACATCATCCTCTCAAAAGGAAAATAGCATATGCACAAAAAATGGTAGCAAATCTTTATTATATCCTGACATAGATACAAAAATACACATTAATATATGAATGTACAGGAGGAGTAAACTGAGAGGAGACAGCACCCCAAATACTGCTCTACATTAGACACACTAACATGTCCCCATAAGTCCTGCTGGCGATCCGGACGGGACTAATCTACCACTCTGACCATGGACCGTATGTACAATAACACAATCCACATCTCTACCTACACAGAGACCCAGTAAAACTAAACAGAAATAATCTAAACATCTTCCTTACATCAAATAAATTGGGACAACTGGCGATTCTTGGATCTTACCCTAAAAAAGGAGGGATCCACAATCAACACCACCCTACATCGAAAGGCTACGGCTACAAACAAAACAGCTGGGGGTAGGTGCAGCTCACTTACATAAATCCCAATGCTGGGGGGTAGGTGCAGCTCACTTACATATATCCCAATGCTGGGGGTAGGTGCAGCTCACTTACATATATCCCAGTGCTGGGGGTAGGTGCAGCTCACTTACATAAATCCCAATGCTGGGGGTAGATACAGCTCACTTACATAAATCCCAATGCTGGGGGTAGGTGCAGCTCACTTACATATATCCCAATGCTGGGGGTAGGTGCAGCTCACTTACATAAATCCCAATGCTGGGGGTAGATACAGCTCACTTACATAAATCCCAATGCTGGGGGTAGGTGCAGCTCAACTTACATAAATCCCAATGCTGGGGTATGTGCAGCTCACTTACATAAATCCTAATGCCGGGGGTAGGTGCAGCTCACTTTACATAAATCCCAATGCTGGGGGTAGGTGCAGCTCACTTACATAATCCTAATGCTGGGGGTAGTACAGCTCACTTACATAAATCCTAATGCTGGGGGATAGATACAGCTCACTTACATAAATCCAATGGCTGGGGGTAGGTGCAGCTCACTTACATAAATCCTAATGCTGGGGGTAGGTGCAGCTCACTTATATAAATCCCAATGCTGGGGGTAGGTGCAGCTCACTTACATAAATCCCAATGCTGGGGGTAGGTGCAGCTGACTTACATAAATCCCAATGCTGGGGGTAGGTACAGCTCACTTACATAAATCCTAATGCTGGGGGTAGGTGCAGCTCACTTACATAAATCCCAATGCTGGGGGTAGGTGCAGCTCACTTACATAAATCCCAATGCTGGGGGTAGGTGCAGCTCACTTACATAAATCCCAATGCTGGGGGTAGGTACAGCTCACTTACATAAATCCCAATGCTGGGGGTAGGTACAGCTCACTTACATAAATCCTAATGCTGAGGGTAGGTGCAGCTCACTTACATAAATCCCAATGCTGGGGGTAGATACAGCTCACTTACATAAATCCTAATGCTGGGGGTAGGTACAGCTCACTTACATAAATCCCAATGCTGGGGGTAGGTGCAGCTCACTTACATAAATCCCAATGCTGAGGGTAGGTGCGGCTCACTTACATAAATCCCAATGCTGGGGGTAGGTACAGCTCACTTACATAAATCCCAATGCTGGGGGTAGGTACAGCTCACTTACATAAATCCCAATGCTGGGGGTAGGTACAGCTCACTTACATAAATCCTAATGCTGGGGGTAGATACAGCTCACTTACATAAATCCCAATGCTGGGGGTAGGTGCAGCTCACTTACATATATCCCAATGCTGGGGGTAGGTGCAGCTCACTTACATAAATCCCAATGCTGGGGGTAGGTACAGCTCACTTACATAAATCCCAATGCTGGGGGTAGGTACAGCTCACTTACATAAATCCCAATGCTGGGGGTAGGTGCAGCTCACTTACATAAATCTTAATGCTGGGGGTAGGTACAGCTCACTTACATAAATCCCAATGCTGGGGGTAGGTGCAGCTCACTTACATAAATCCCAATGCTGGGGGTAGGTATAGCTCACTTACATAAATCCTAATGCTGGGGGTAGGTACAGCTCACTTACATAAATCCCAATGCTGGGGGTAGGTACAGCTCACTTACATAAATCCCAATGCTGGGGGTAGGTACAGCTCACTTACATAAATCCCAATGCTGGGGGTAGGTACAGCTCACTTACATAAATCCCAATGCTGGGGGTAGGTGGCAGCTCACTTACATAAATCCCAATGCTGGGGGTAGGTACAGGTCACTTACATAAATCCCAATGCTGGGGGTAGATACAGCTCACTTACATATATCCCAATGCTGGGGGTAGGTACAGCTCACTTACATAAATCTTAATGCTGGGGGTAGGTGCAGCTCACTTACATAAATCTTAATGCTGGGGGTAGGTACAGCTCACTTACATAAATCCCAATGCTGGGGGTAGGTGCAGCTCACTTACATAAATCCCAATGCTGGGGGTAGGTATAGCTCACTTACATAAATCCTAATGCTGGGGGTAGGTACAGCTCACTTACATAAATCCCAATGCTGGGGGTAGGTACAGCTCACTTACATAAATCCCAATGCTGGGGGTAGGTACAGCTCACTTACATAAATCCCAATGCTGGGGGTAGGTGCAGCTCACTACATAAATCCTAATGCTGGGGGTAGGTACAGCTCACTTACATAAATCCCAATGCTGGGGGTAGGTACAGCTCACTTACATAAATCCCAATGCTGGGGGTAGGTGCAGCTCACTTACATAAATCCCAATGCTGGGGGTAGGTACAGCTCACTTACATAAATCCCAATGCTGGGGGTAGGTACAGCTCACTTACATATATCCTAATGCTGAGGGTAGGTGCAGCTCACTTACATAAATCCTAATGCTGGGGGTAGGTGCAGCTCACTTACATAAATCCTAATGCTGGGGGTAGGTGCAGCTCACTTACATAAATCCCAATGCTGGGGGTAGGTACAGCTCACTTACATATATCCCAATGCTGGGGGTAGGTGCAGCTCACTTACATAAATCCCAATGCTGGGGGTAGGTGCAGCTCACTTACATAAATCCAATGCTGGGGGTAGTGCAGCTCACTTACAATAAATCCCAATGCTGGGGGTAGGTGCAGCTCACTTACATAAATCCCAATGCTGGGGGTAGATACAGCTCACTTACATAAATCCTAATGCTGGGGGTAGATACAGCTCACTTACATAAATCCCAATGCTGGGGGTAGGTAGAGCTCACTTACATATATCCTAATGCTGAGGGTAGGTGCAGCTCACTTACATAAATCCTAATGCTGGGGGTAGGTGCAGCTCACTTACATAAATCCCAATGCTGGGGGTAGGTACAGCTCACTTACATAAATCCCAATGCTGGGGGTAGGTAGAGCTCACTTACATATATCCTAATGCTGAGGGTAGGTGCAGCTCACTTACATAAATCCCAATGCTGGGGGTAGGTACAGCTCACTTACATAAATCCCAATGCTGGGGGTAGGTGCAGCTCACTTACATAAATCCTAATGCTGGGGGTAGGTGCAGCTCACTTACATAAATCCCAATGCTGGGGGTAGGTACAGCTCACTTACATATATCCCAATGCTGGGGGTAGGTGCAGCTCACTTACATAAATCCCAATGCTGGGGGTAGGTGCAGCTCACTTACATATATCCCAATGCTGGGGGTAGATACAGCTCACTTACATATATCCTAATGCTGGGGGTAGGTGCAGCTCACTTACATAATATCCCAATGCTGGGGGTAGGTGCAGCTCACTTACATATATCCTAATGCTGGGGGTAGGTGCAGCTCACTTACATAAATCCCAATGCTGGGGGTAGATACAGCTCACTTACATAAATCCCAATGCTGGGGGTAGGTACAGCTCACTTACATAAATCCCAATGCTGGGGGTAGGTGCAGCTCACTTACATAAATCCTAATGCTGGGGGTAGGTACAGCTCACTTACATAAATCCCAATGCTGGGGGTAGGTACAGCTCACTTACATAAATCCCAATGCTGGGGGTAGGTGCAGCTCACTTACATAAATCCCAATGCTGGGGGTAGGTACAGCTCACTTACATAAATCCCAATGCTGGGGGTAGGTACAGCTCACTTACATAAATCCAATGCTGGGGTAGGTACAGCTCACTTACATAAATCCTAATGCTGGGGGTAGGTGCAGCTCACTTACATAAATCCCAATGCTGGGGGTAGGTGCAGCTCACTTACATAAATCCCAATGCTGGGGGTAGGTGCAGCTCACTTACATAAATCCCAATGCTGGGGGTAGGTGCAGCTCACTTACATAAATCCCAATGCTGGGGGTAGATACAGCTCACTTACATAAATCCTAATGCTGGGGGTAGGTACAGCTCACTTACATAAATCCCAATGCTGGGGGTAGGTACAGCTCACTTACATAAATCCCAATGCTGGGGGTAGGTACAGCTCACTTACATAAATCCCAATGCTGGGGGTAGGTACAGCTCACTTACATAAATCCCAATGCTGGGGGTAGGTACAGCTCACTTACATAAATCCCAATGCTGGGGGTAGGTGCAGCTCACTTACATAAATCCCAATGCTGGGGGTAGGTACAGCTCACTTACATAAATCCCAATGCTGGGGGTAGGTACAGCTCACTTACATAAATCCCAATGCTGGGGGTAGGTGCAGCTCACTTACATAAATCCCAATGCTGGGGGTAGGTGCAGCTCACTTACATAAATCCCAATGCTGGGGGTAGGTGCAGCTCACTTACATAAATCCCAATGCTGGGGGTAGGTGCAGCTCACTTACATAAATCCCAATGCTGGGGGTAGGTAGAGCTCACTTACATATATCCTAATGCTGAGGGTAGGTGCAGCTCACTTACATAAATCTTAATGCTGGGGGTAGGTGCAGCTCACTTACATAAATCTTAATGCTGGGGGTAGGTGCAGCTCACTTACATATATCCCAATGCTGGGGGTAGATACAGCTCACTTACATAAATCCCAATGCTGGGGGTAGGTAGAGCTCACTTACATATATCCTAATGCTGAGGGTAGGTGCAGCTCACTTACATAAATCTTAATGCTGGGGGTAGGTGTAGTCCCCTGTGTACTGTATATATAGCCCAGTCTCCTGTGTATATAGCCCGGTCCCCTGTGTACTGTATATATTGCCCGGTCTCCTGTGTACTGTATATATAGGCCGGTCTCCTGTGTACTGTATATATAGCCTGGTCTCCTGTGTACTGTATATATAGCCCGGTCTCCTGTAAATATAGCCCGGTCTCCTGTGTCCTGTATATATAGCCCGATCTCCTGTGTACTGTATATATAGCCCGGTCTCTTGTGTACTGTATATATAGCCCGGTCTCCTGTGTACTGTATATATAGCCCGGTCTCCTGTATATATAGGCCGGTCTCCTGTGTACTGTATATATAGCCCGGTCTCCTGTATATATAGGCCGGTCTCCTGTGTACTGTATATATAGCCCGGTCTCCTGTGTACTGTATATATAGCCCGGTCCCCTGTGTACTGTATATATAGCCCGGTCTCCTGTAAATATAGCCCGGTCTCCTGTGTACTGTATATATAGCCCGGTCTCTTGTGTACTGTATATATAGCCCGGTCTCCTGTGTACTGTATATATAGCCCGGTCTCCTGTGTACTGTGTATATAGCCCGGTCTCCTGTATATATAGCCCGGTCTCCTGTGTACTGTATATATAGCCCGGTCTCCTGTGTACTGTATATATAGCCCGGTCCCCTGTGTACTGTATATATAGCCCGGTCTCCTGTGTACTGTATATATAGGCCGGTCTCCTGTGTACTGTATATATAGCCCGGTCTCCTGTATATATAGCCCGGTCTCCTGTGTATATAGCCCGGTCTCTTGTGTACTGTATATATAGGCCGGTCTCCTGTGTACTGTATATATAGCCCGGTCTCCTGTATATATAGCCCGGTCTCCTGTGTACTGTATATATAGCCCGGTCTCCTGTGTACTGTATATATAGCCCAGTCTCCTGTGTATATAGCCCGGTCCCCTGTGTACTGTATATATAGCCCGGTCCCCTGTGTACTGTATATATAGCCCGGTCTCCTGTGTACTGTATATATAGCCCGGTCTCCTGTGTACTGTATATATAGCCCGGTCTCCTGTATATATAGGCCGGTCTCCTGTGTACTGTATATATAGCCCGGTCTCCTGTGTACTGTATATATAGCCCGGTCCCCTGTGTACTGTATATATAGCCCGGTCTCCTGTAAATATAGCCCGGTCTCCTGTGTACTGTATATATAGCCCGGTCTCTTGTGTACTGTATATATAGCCCGGTCCCCTGTATACTGTATATATAGCCCGGTCTCCTGTGTACTGTATATATAGCCCGGTCCCCTGTGTACTGTATATATAGCCCAGTCTCCTGTGTATATAGCCCGGTCTCCTGTGTACTGTATATATTGCCCGGTCTCCTGTGTACTGTATATATAGGCCGGTCCCCTGTGTACTGTATATATAGCCTGGTCTCCTGTGTACTGTATATATAGCCCGGTCCCCTGTGTACTGTATATATAGCCCGGTCTCCTGTATATATAGCCCGGTCTCCTGTGTACTATATATATAGCCCGGTCTCCTGTGTACTGTATATATAGCCCGGTCCCCTGTATATATAGCCCGGTCTCCTGTATATATAGCCCGGTCTCCTGTGTACTGTATATATAGCCCGGTCTCCTGTGTACTGTATATATAGCCTGGTCTCCTGTGTACTGTATATATAGCCCGGTCTCCTGTATATATAGCCCGGTCCCCTGTGTACTGTATATATAGCCCGGTCTCCTGTGTATATAGGCCGGTCTCCTGTGTACTGTATATATAGCCTGGTCTCCTGTGTATATAGCCCGGTCTCCTGTATATATAGCCCGGTCTCCTGTGTATATAGCCCGGTCTCCTGTATACTGTATATATAGCCTGGTCTCCTGTATATATAGCCCGGTCTCCTGTGTACTGTATATTTAGCCCGGTCCCCTGTGTACTGTATATATAGCCCGGTCTCCTGTGCACTGTATATATAGCCCGGTCTCCTGTATATATAGCCCGGTCTCCTGTGTACTGTATATATAGCCTGGTCTCCTGTATATATAGGCCGGTCTCCTGTGTACTGTATATATAGCCCGGTCTCCTGTGTACTGTAATATTAGCGCCCGGTCCCCTGTGTACTTGTATATATAGCCCGGTCTCCTGTATATATATAGCCCCGGCTACTCCTGTGTACTGTATATATATAGCCCGGTCTCCTGTGTACTGTATATATAGCCCGGTCTCCTGTATATATAGCCCGGTCTCTTGTGTACTGTATATATAGCCCGGTCCCCTGTATACTGTATATATAGCCCAGTCTCCTGTGTACTGTATATATAGCCCGGTCTCCTGTATATATAGCCCGGTCTCCTGTGTACTGTATATATTGCCCGGTCTCCTGTGTACTGTATATATAGGCCGGTCCCCTGTGTACTGTATATATAGCCTGGTCTCCTGTGTACTGTGTATATAGCCTGGTCTCCTGTATATATAGGCCGGTCTCCTGTATATATAGCCCGGTCTCCTGTGTACTGTATATATAGCCTGGTCTCCTGTATATATAGCCCGGTCTCCTGTGTACTATATATATAGCCCGGTCTCCTGTGTACTGTATATATAGCCCGGTCCCCTGTATACTGTATATATAGCCCGGTCTCCTGTATATATAGCCCGGTCTCCTGTGTACTGTATATATAGCCTGGTCTCCTGTGTACTGTATATATAGCCCGGTCTCCTGTGTATATAGGCCGGTCCTCCCTGTGTAACTGTATATATAGCCTTGTCTCCCTGTTATATAGCCCGGTCTCCTGTGTACTGTATATATAGGCCGGTCTCCTGTGGTACTATATATATAGCCCGGTCTCCTGTGTACTGTATATAGAGCCCGGTCTCCTGTGTACTGTATATATAGCCGGTCTGTCCTGTGTATATAGCCCGGTCCCCTGTGTACTGTGTATATAGACCGGTCTCCTGTATATATAGCCCGGTCCCCTGTGTACTGTGTATATAGCCCGGTCTCCTGTATATATAGCCCGGTCTCCTGTGTATATAGCCCGGTCTCCTGTGTACTGTTTATATAGCCCGGTCTCCTGTGTACTGTATATATAGCCCGGTCTCCTGTATATACAGGCCGGTCTCCTGTATATATAGGCCGGTCTCCTGTGTACTGTATATATAGGCCGGTCTCCTGTGTACTGTATATATAGCCCGGTCCCCTGTGTACTGTATATATAGGCCGGTCTCCTGTATATATAGCCCGGTCCCCTGTGTACTGTGTATATAGCCCGGTCTCCTGTATATATAGCCCGGTCCCCTGTGTACTGTGTATATAGCCCGGTCTCCTGTATATATAGCCCGGTCTCCTGTGTATATAGCCCGGTCTCTGTGTAATGTATATATAGGCCGGTCTCTGTGTACTGTATATATAGGCCGGTGCTCCTGTATATATAGCCCGGTCTCCTGTATATAGTGCCGGTCTCCTGTATATATAGCCCCGGTCTCCTTGTGTATATAGCCCGGTCTCATGTGTACTGTATATATAGGCCGGTCTCCTGTGTATGTATATATAGGCCCGGTCTCCGTATATATAGCCCGGTCTCCTGTGTATATAGCCCGGTCCCCTGTGTACTGTATATATAGGCCGGTCTCCTGTGTACTGTATATATAGCCCGGTCTCCTGTGTATATAGCCCGGTCTCCTGTGTACTGTATATATTGGCCGGTCTCCTGTATACTGTATATATAGCCCGGTCTCCTGTGTACTGTATATATAGCCCGGTCCCCTGTGTACTGTATATATAGCCTGGTCTCCTGTGTACTGTATATATAGCCCGGTCTCCTGTGTACTGTATATATAGCCCGGTCTCTTGTGTACTGTTTATATAGCCCGCTCTCCTGTATATATAGGCCGGTCTCCTGTGTACTGTATATATAGCCCGGTCTCCTGTATATATAGCCTGGTCCCCTGTGTACTGTATATATAGGCCGGTCTCCTGTATATATAGGCCGGTCTCCTGTGTACTGTATATATAGCCCGGTCTCCTGTGTACTGTATATATAGCCCGGTCCCCTGTGTACTGTATATATAGCCCGGTCCCCTGTGTACTGTATATATAGCCCGGTCTCCTGTATATATAGCCCGGTCTCCTGTGTACTGTATATATAGCCCGGTCTCCTGTGTACTGTATATATAGCCCGGTCTCCTGTATATATAGCCCGGTCTCCTGTGTACTGTATATATAGCCTGGTCCCCTGTGTACTGTATATATAGCCCGGTCTCCTGTGTACTGTATATATAGCCTAGTCTCCTGTGTACTGTATATATAGCCCGGTCTCCTGTATATATAGGCCGGTCTCCTGTGTACTGTATATATAGGCCGGTCTCCTGTGTACTGTATATATAGCCCGGTCTCCTGTGTACTGTATATATAGCCCGGTCTCCTGTGTACTGTATATATAGCCCGGTCCCCTGTATATATAGCCCGGTCTCCTGTATATATAGCCCGGTCTCCTGTGTACTGTATATATAGGCCGGTCTCCTGTATATATAGGCCGGTCTCCTGTGTACTATATATATAGCCCGGTCTCCTGTGTACTGTATATATAGCCCGGTCTCCTGTATATATAGCCCGGTCTCCTGTGTACTGTATATATAGCCCGGTCTCCTGTGTACTGTATATATAGCCCGGTCTCCTGTATATATTGCCCGGTCTCCTGTGTACTGTATATATAGCCCGGTCTCCTGTGTACTGTATATATAGCCCGGTCCCCTGTGTACTGTATATATAGGCCGGTCTCCTGTGTACTGTATATATAGCCTGGTCCCCTGTGTACTGTATATATAGCCCGGTCTCCTGTGTACTGTATATATAGCCCGGTCTCCTGTATATATAGCCCGGTCTCCTGTGTACTGTATATATAGCCCGGTTTCCTGTATATATAGCCCGGTCTCCTGTGTACTGTATATATAGCCTGGTCTCCTGTATATATAGGCCGGTCTCCTGTGTACTGTATATATAGCCCGGTCTCCTGTGTACTGTATATATAGGCCGGTCTCCTGTGTACTGTATATATAGCCGGTCTCCTGTGTACTGTATATATAGCCCTGGTCTCCTGTATATATAGCCCGGTCTCCTGTGTACTGTATATATTAGCCCGGTCTCTGTGTACTGTATATATAGGCCTGTCTCCTGTGTACTATATATTAGCCCGGTCTCCTGTGTACTGTATATATAGCCCGGTCTCCTGTGTACTGTATATATAGCCCGGTCTCCTGTATATATAGCCCGGTCTCCTGTGTACTATATATATAGCCCGGTCTCCTGTGTACTGTATATATAGCCCGGTCTCCTGTGTACTGTGTATATAGCCCGGTCTCCTGTGTACTGTGTATATAGCCCGGTCTCCTGTGTACTGTATATATAGCCCGGTCTCCTGTATATATAGCCCGGTCCCCTGTGTACTGTATATATAGCCCGGTCTCCTGTATATATAGCTCGGTCTCCTGTGTACTGTATATATATAGCTCGGTCTCCTGTATATATAGCCCGGTCTCCTGTATATATAGCCCGGTCCCCTGTGTACTGTATATATAGCCCGGTCTCCTGTGTACTGTATATATAGCCCGGTCTCCTGTGTACTGTATATATAGCCCAGTCTCCTGTGTACTGTATATATAGCCCGGTCTCCTGTGTACTGTATATATAGCCCGGTCTCCTGTGTATATAGCCCGGTCTCCTGTGTACTGTATATATAGCCCGGTCTCCTGTGTACTGTATATATAGCCTGGTTTCCTGTATATATATAGCCCGGTCTCCTGTGTACTGTGTATATAGCCCGGTCTCCTGTATATATAGGCCGGTCTCCTGTGTACTGTATATATAGGCCGGTCTCCTGTGTACTGTATATATAGCCCGGTCTCCTGTGTACTGTATATATAGGCCGGTCTCCTGTGTACTGTATATATAGGCCGGTCTCCTGTGTACTGTATATATAGCCCAGTCTCCTGTGTACTGTATATATAGCCCGGTCTCCTGTATATATAGGCCGGTCTCCTGTGTACTGTATATATAGCCCGGTCCCCTGTGTACTGTGTATATAGCCCGGTCTCCTGTGTACTGTATATATAGCCCGGTCCCCTGTGTACTGTATATATAGCCCGGTCTCCTGTGTACTGTATATATAGCCCGGTCCCCTGTGTACTGTATATATAGCCCGGTCTCCTGTGTACTGTATATATTGCCCGGTCTCCTGTGTACTGTATATATAGCCCGGTCCCCTGTGTACTGTATATATAGCCCGGTCTCCTGTGTACTGTATATATAGCCCGGTCTCCTGTGTACTGTATATATAGCCCGGTCTCCTGTATATATAGCCCGGTCTCCTGTGTACTGTATATATAGCCCGGTCTCCTGTGTACTGTATATATAGCCCGGTCTCCTGTATATATAGCCCGGTCTCCTGTGTACTGTATATATAGCCCGGTCCCCTGTGTACTGTATATATAGCCCGGTCTCCTGTGTACTGTATATATAGCCC
The DNA here is from genome assembly GCF_027789765.1 of Dendropsophus ebraccatus. Taxonomy (NCBI): domain Eukaryota; kingdom Metazoa; phylum Chordata; class Amphibia; order Anura; family Hylidae; genus Dendropsophus; species Dendropsophus ebraccatus. The sequence goes on from NC_091455.1 coordinate 821,960, forward strand.
GGTCTCCTGTATATATAGGCCGGTCTCCTGTGTACTGTATATATTGCCCGGTCTCCTGTGTACTGTATATATAGCCCGGTCCCCTGTGTACTGTATATATAGCCCGGTCTCCTGTGTACTGTATATATAGCCCGGTCCCCTGTGTACTGTATATATAGCCCGGTCTCCTGTGTACTGTATATATAGCCCGGTCCCCTGTGTACTGTATATATAGCCCGGTCTCCTGTGTACTGTATATATAGCCCGGTCCCCTGTGTACTGTATATATAGCCCGGTCTCCTGTGTACTGTATATATAGCCCGGTCCCCTGTGTACTGTATATATAGCCCGGTCTCCTGTGTACTGTATATATAGCCCGGTCTCCTGTATATATAGGCCGGTCTCCTGTGTACTGTATATATTGCCCGGTCTCCTGTGTACTGTATATATAGCCCGGTCCCCTGTGTACTGTATATATAGCCCGGTCTCCTGTGTACTGTATATATTGCCCGGTCTCCTGTGTACTGTATATATAGCCCGGTCTCCTGTGTACTGTATATATAGCCCGGTCTCCTGTGTACTGTATATATAGCCCGGTCTCCTGTGTACTGTATATATAGCCCGGTCTCCTGTATATATAGGCCGGTCTCCTGTGTACTGTATATATAGCCCGGTCTCCTGTGTACTGTATATATAGCCCGGTCTCCTGTATATATAGCCCGGTCTCCTGTGTACTGTATATATAGCCCGGTCCCCTGTGTACTGTATATATAGCCCGGTCTCCTGTGTACTGTATATATAGCCCGGTCTCCTGTATATATAGGCCGGTCTCCTGTGTACTGTATATATTGCCCGGTCTCCTGTGTACTGTATATATAGCCCGGTCTCCTGTGTACTGTATATATAGCCCGGTCTCCTGTATATATAGGCCGGTCTCCTGTGTACTGTATATATTGCCCGGTCTCCTGTGTACTGTATATATAGCCCGGTCCCCTGTGTACTGTATATATAGCCCGGTCTCCTGTGTACTGTATATATTGCCCGGTCTCCTGTGTACTGTATATATAGCCCGGTCCCCTGTGTACTGTATATATAGCCCGGTCTCCTGTGTACTGTATATATAGCCCGGTCTCCTGTGTACTGTATATATAGCCCGGTCTCCTGTATATATAGCCCGGTCTCCTGTGTACTGTATATATAGCCCGGTCTCCTGTGTACTGTATATATAGCCCGGTCTCCTGTATATATAGCCCGGTCTCCTGTGTACTGTATATATAGCCCGGTCCCCTGTGTACTGTATATATAGCCCGGTCTCCTGTGTACTGTATATATAGCCCGGTCTCCTGTATATATAGGCCGGTCTCCTGTGTACTGTATATATTGCCCGGTCTCCTGTGTACTGTATATATAGCCCGGTCTCCTGTGTACTGTATATATAGGCCGGTCTCCTGTGTACTGTATATATAGCCCAGTCTCCTGTGTACTGTATATATAGCCCGGTCTCCTGTGTATATAGGCCGGTCTCCTGTGTACTGTATATATAGGCCGGTCTCCTGTGTACTGTATATATAGGCCGGTCTCCTGTGTACTGTATATATAGCCCGGTCCCCTGTGTACTGTGTATATAGCCCGGTCTCCTGTGTACTGTATATATAGCCCGGTCCCCTGTGTACTGTATATATAGCCTGGTCTCCTGTGTACTGTATATATAGCTCGGTCTCCTGTGTACTGTATATATAGGCGCCGTCTCCTGTGTACGGTATTATATAGCCCCGGTCTCCTGTATATATAGCCCGGTCCCCTGTGTACTGTATATATAGCCCGGTCTCCTGTGTACTGTATATATAGCCCGGTCTCCTGTGTACTGTATATATAGCCCGGTCTCCTGTGTACTGTATATATAGCCCGGTCTCCTGTATATATAGCCCGGATCCTCGCTGTGTAATGTATATATAGCCCGGTCTCCTGTATATATAGCCCGGTCTCCTGTGTACTGTATATATAAGCCCGGTCCTCCTGTGTACTGTATATAGAGTCCCGGTCCTCCTGTGTACTGTATATATAGAGCCGGTCTCCTGTGTACTGTATATATAGCCCGGTCTCCTGTATATATAGCCCGGTCCCCTGTGTACTGTATATATAGCCCGGTCTCCTGTATATATAGCCCGGTCTCCTGTGTACTGTATATATAGCCCGGTCCCCTGTGTACTGTATATATAGCCCGGTCTCCTGTGTACTGTATATATAGCCCGATCTCCTGTGTACTGTATATATAGCCCGGTCTCCTGTGTACTGTATATATAGCCCAGTCTCCTGTGTACTGTATATATAGCCCGGTCTCCTGTGTACTGTATATATAGCCCGGTCTCCTGTGTACTGTATATATAGCCCGGTCTCCTGTATTTATAGCCCGGTCTCCTGTGTACTGTATATATAGCCCGATCTCCTGTGTACTGTATATATAGCCCGGTCTCCTGTGTACTGTATATATAGCCCGGTCTCCTGTGTACTGTATATATAGGCCGGTCCCCTGTGTACTGTATATATAGCCCGGTCTCCTGTGTACTGTATATATAGCCCGGTCTCCTGTGTACTGTATATATAGCCCGGTCTCCTGTATATATAGGCCGGTCTCCTGTGTACTGTATATATAGCCCGGTCTCCTGTATTTATAGCCCGGTCTCCTGTGTACTGTATATATAGGCCGGTCCCCTGTGTACTGTATATATAGCCCGGTCTCCTGTGTACTGTATATATAGTATCCGGTCTCCTGTGTACTGTTATATATAGCCCGGTCTCCTGTGTACTGTATATAATAGGCCGGTCCTCCTGTTGTACTGTATATATAGCCCGGTCTCCTGTGTACTGTATATATAGCCCGGTCTCCTGTGTACTATATATATAGCCCGGTCTCCTGTGTACTGTATATATAGCCCGGTCTCCTGTGTACTGTATATATAGCCCGGTCCTCCTGTGTACTGTATATATAGCCCGGGTCCCCTGTGTACTGTATATATAGCCCGGTCTCCTGTGTACTGTATATATAGCCCGGTCTCCTGTATATATAGCCCGGTCTCCTGTTACTGTATAATAGCCCGGTCTCCTGTGTAATATAGCCCGGTCTCCTGTGTACTGTATATATAGGCCGGTCCCTCCTGTGTACTGTATATATAGCCCCTGTCCTCCTGTGTACTGTATATATAGCCCGGTCCTCCTGTATATATAGGCCGGCTCCTGTGTACTGTATATATAGGCCGGTCTCCTGTTGTACTGTATATATAGCCCGGTCTCCTGTGTAACTTGTGTATATAGCCCGGGTCTCCTGTGTACTGTATATAATAGCCCTGTCCCCTGTGTAATGTATATATAAGCCCGGTCCCCTGTGTACTGTATATATAGACCCTGGTCTCCTGTAGTATATAGCCCGGTCTCGCTGTGTACTGTATATATAGCCCTGGTCTCCTGTGTACTGTATTAATAGCCCGGTCTCCTGTATATATAGCCCCGGTCCTCCTGTGTATAGAGCCCCGGTCTTCCTGTGTACTGTATATATAGGCCGTCTCCCTGTGTACTGTATATTAGTCCGGTCTCCTGTATATATAGCCCCGGTCCCTCCTGTGTACTGTATATATAATGCCCGGTCTCCTGTAGTACTGTATATATAGCCTGGTCCTCACTGTATATATAGCCCGGTCCTCCTGTGTACTGTATATATAGCCCGGTCTCCTGTGTACTGTATATATAGCCCGGTCCCCTGTGTACTGTATATATAGCCTGGTCTCCTGTGTACTGTATATATAGCCCGGTCTCCTTTGTACTGTATATATAGCCCGGTCTCCTGTATATATAGCCCGGTCTCCTGTATATATAGCCCGGTCTCCTGTGTACTATATATATAGCCCGGTCTCCTGTATATATAGCCCGGTCTCCTGTGTACTGTATATATAGCCCGGTCTCCTGTGTATATAGCCGCGGTCTCCTGTGTACTGTATATATAGCCCGGTCTCCTGTGTACTGTATATATAGCCTGGTCTCCTGTGTATATAGCCCGGTCTCCTGTATATATAGCCCGGTCTCCTTTGTACTGTATATATAGCCCGGTCTCCTGTGTACTGTATATATAGCCCGGTCTCCTGTGTACTGTATATATAGCCCGGTCCCCTGTGTACTGTGTATATAGCCCGGTCTCCTGAGTACTGTATATATAGGCCGGTCTCCTGTGTACTGTATATATAGCCCGGTCCCCTGTGTACTGTATATATTGCCCGGTCCCCTGTGTACTGTATATATTGCCCGGTCTCCTGTGTACTGTATATATAGGCCGGTCCCCTGTGTACTGTATATATAGCCTGGTCTCCTGTGTACTGTGTATATAGCCCGGTCTCCTGTGTACTGTATATATAGCCCGGTCTCCTGTGTACTGTATATATAGCCCGGTCTCCTGTATATATAGCCCGGTCTCCTGTGTACTATATATTATAGCCGCGGTCTCCTGTGTACTGTCATATATAGCCCGGTCTCCTGTGTACTGTATATATAAGCCGGTCTCCTGTGTATATAGCCCGGTCTCCTGTGTACTGTATATAAGATCCCGGTCTCCTGTATATATAGCCCTGTCTCCTGTGTACCTGTATATTAGCCCGGTCTTCCTGTGTACTGTTATTATAGCCCGGTCCCTGTATATATAGCCCAGTCCCCTGTGTACTGTATATATAGCCCGGTCTCCTGTGTACTGTATATATAGCCCGGTCTCCTGGTACTGTATATATAGCCCGGTCTCCTGTGTACTGTATATATAGCCCGGTCTCCTGTGTACTGTATATATAGCCCGGTCTCCTGTGTACTGTATAATAGGCCGGTCTCCTGTGTACTGTATATATTAGGCCCGGTCTCCTGTGTACTGTATATATAGGCCGGTCTCCTGTGTACTGTATATATTGCCCGGTCTCCTGTGTACTGTATATATAGCCCGGTCTCCTGTGTACTGTATATATTGCCCGGTCCCCTGTGTACTGTATATATTGCCCGGTCTCCTGTGCACTGTATATATAGCCCGGTCTCCTGTGTACTGTATATATAGCCCGGTCTCCTGTGTACTGTATATATAGCCGGTTCCCCTGTGTACTTGTATATATAGGCCGGGTCTCCTGTGTACTGTATATATAGAGCCGGTCTCCTGTGTACTGTATATATAGCCCGGTCTCCTGTGTATATAGCCCGGTCCTCCTGTGTATCTGTATATATAGGCCTCGGTCTCCTGTATATATAGCCCGGTCTCCTGTGTACTGTATATATAGCCCGGTCTCCTGTGTATATAGCCCGGTCCCCTGTGTACTGTATATATAGCCCGGTCCCCTGTATACTGTATATATAGCCCGGTCTCCTGTATATATAGCCCAGTCTCCTGTGTACTGTATATATAGCCCGGTCTCCTGTGTACTGTATATATAGCCCGGTCTCCTGTATATATAGCCCGGTCTCCTGTGTACTGTATATATAGCCCGGTCTCCTGTGTACTGTATATATAGCCCGGTCTCCTGTATATATAGCCCGGTCTCCTGTATATATAGCCCGGTCTCCTGTGTACTGTATATATAGCCCGGTCTCCTGTATATATAGGTCGGTCTCCTGTGTATATAGCCCGGTCTCCTGTATATATAGCCCGGTCTCCTGTGTACTGTATATATAGCCCGGTCTCCTGTATATATAGGCCGGTTCTCCTGTGTATATAGCCCGGTCTCCTGTGTATATAGCCCGGTCTCCTGTATATATAGCCCGGTCTCCTGTGTACTGTATATATATAGCCCGGTCTCCTGTATATATAGGCCGGTCTCCTGTGTATATAGCCCGGTCTCCTGTATATATAGCCCGGTCTCCTGTATATATAGCCCGGTCTCCTGTATATATAGCCCGGTGTCCTGTATATATAGGCCGGTCTCCTGTGTACTGTATATATAGCCCGGTCTCCTGTATATATAGCCCGGTCTCCTGTGTACTGTATATATAGCCCGGTCTCCTGTGTACTGTATATATAGCCCGGTCTCCTGTATATATAGCCCGGTCTCCTGTGTACTGTATATATAGCCCGGTCTCCTGTGTACTGTATATATAGCCCGGTCCCCTGTGTACTGTATATATAGCCCGGTCTCCTGTGTACTGTATATATAGGCCGGTCTCCTGTGTACTGTATATATAGCCCGGTCTCCTGTATATATAGGCCGGTCTCCTGTGTACTATATATATAGGCCGGTCTCCTGTGTACTATATATATAGGCCGGTCTCCTGTGTACTGTATATATAGCCCGGTCCCCTGTGTACTGTGTATATAGCCCGGTCTCCTGTGTACTGTGTATATAGCCTGGTCTCCTGTGTATATAGCCCGGTCCCCTGTGTACTGTATATATAGCCCAGTCTCCTGTGTACTGTATATATAGGCCGGTCTCCTGTGTACTGTGTATATATAGCCCGGTCTCCTGTATATATAGCCCGGTCCCCTGTGTACTGTATATATAGGCCGGTCCCCTGTGTACTGTATATATAGCCCGGTCCCCTGTGTACTGTATATATAGGCCGGTCCCCTGTGTACTGTATATATTGCCCGGTCTCCTGTGTACTGTATATATAGCCCGGTCTCCTGTGTACTGTATATATAGCCCGGTCTCCTGTGTACTGTATATATAGGCCGGTCCCCTGTGTACTGTGTATATAGCCCGGTCTCCTGTATACTGTATATATAGCCCGGTCTCCTGTATATATAGCCCGGTCTCCTGTGTACTGTATATATAGCCCGGTCCTCCTGTATATATAGCCGGTCTCCTGTGTACTGTATATATAGCCCGGTCTCCTGTGTATATAACCCGGTCTCCTGTGTACTGTATATATAGCCCGGTCTCTTGTATATATAGCCCAGTCTCCTGTGTACTGTGTATATATAGGCCGGTCTCCTGTGTACTGTATATATAGGCCGGTCCCCTGTGTACTGTATATATAGCCCGGTCTCTTGTATATATAGCCCAGTCTCCTGTGTACTGTGTATATAGCCCGGTCTCCTGTGTACTGTATATATAGCCCGGTCTCCTGTGTACTGTATATATAGGCCGGTCCCCTTTGTACTGTATATATAGCCCGGTCTCCTGTGTACTGTGTATATAGCCCGGTCTCCTGTGTACTGTATATATAGCCCGGTCTCCTGTGTACTGTATATATAGCCCGGTCTCCTGTATATATAGGCCGGTCTCCTGTGTACTGTATATATAGGCCGGTCCGCCGTGTACTGTATATATAGCCCGGTCTCCTGTATATATAGCCCGGTCTCCTGTGTACTGTATATATAGCCCGGTCTCCTGTGTACTGTATATATAGCCCGGTCTCCTGTGTACTGTATATATAGCCCGGTCCCCTGTGTACTGTATATATAGCCCGGTCTCCTGTGTACTGTATATATAGCCCGGTCTCCTGTATATATAGCCCGGTCTCCTGTGTACTGTATATATAGCCCGGTCTCCTGTGTACTGTATATATAGCCCGGTCTCCTGTGTACTGTATATATAGCCTGGTCTCCTGTGTAACTGTATATATAGCCCGTCCCCTGTGTACTGTATATATAGGCCGGTCTCCTGTGTACTGTATATATAGGCCGGTCCCTGTGTACTGTATATATAGGCCCGGTCTCCTGTGTACTGTATATATAGCCCGGTCTCCTGTGTACTGTATATAGCCCGGTCTCCTGTTTACTGTATATATAGGCCGGTCTCCTGTGTATATATAGCCCGGTCTCCTGTGTATATAGGCCGGTCCCCTGTGTACTGTATATATAAGCCCGGTCCCCTGTGTACTGTATATATAGCCCGGTCTCCTGTGTACTGTATATATAGCCCGGTCCCCTGTGTACTGTATATATAGCCCGGTCTCCTGTGTACTGTATATATAGGCCGGTCCACTGTGTACTGTATATATAGCCCGGTCTCCTGTGTACTGTGTATATAGCCCGGTCTTCTGTGTACTGTATATATAGCCCGGTCTCCTGTGTACTGTATATATAGGCCGGTCTCCTGTGTACTGTATATATAGGCCGGTCCCCCTGTGTACTGTATATATAGCCCGGTCTCCTGTGTACTGTATATATAGCCGGTCCCCTGTATATATAGGCCGGTCTCCTGTGTACTGTATATATAGCCCGGTCTCCTGTATATATAGGCCGGTCTCCTGTGTACTGTATATATAGCCCGGTCTCCTGTATATATAGGCCGGTCTCCTGTGTACTGTATATATAGCCCGGTCTCCTGTATATATAGGCCGGTCTCCTGTGTACTGTATATATAGCCCGGTCTCCTGTATATATAGGCCGGTCTCCTGTGTACTGTATATATAGCCCGGTCTCCTGTGTACTATATATATAGCCCGGTCTCCTGTGTACTGTATATATAGCCCGTTCTCCTGTGTACTGTATATATAGCCCGGTCTCCTGTGTACTGTATATATAGGCCGGTCTCCTGTGTACTATATATATAGCCCGGTCTCCTGTGTATATATAGCCCGGTCTCCTGTATATATAGCTCGGTCTCCTGTGTACTGTATATATAGCCCGGTCTCCTGTGTACTGTATATATAGGCCGGTCTCCTGTGTACTGTATATATAGCCCGGTCTCCTGTGTACTGTATATATAGCCCGGTCTCCTGTGTACTGTATATATAGGCCGGTCTCCTGTATATATAGCCCGGTCTCCTGTGTACTGTGTATATAGCCCGGTCTCCTGTGTACTGTATATATAGGCCGGTCCCCTGTGTACTGTATATATAGCCCGGTCTCCTGTGTATATAGGCCGGTCTCCTGTGTACTGTATATATAGCCCGGTCTCCTGTGTACTGTATATATAGCCCGGTCTCCTGTGTACTGTATATATAGCCCGGTCCCCTGTGTACTGTATATATAGGCCGGTCTCCTGTGTACTGTATATATAGCCCGGTCTCCTGTGTACTGTATATATAGCCCGGTCTCCTGTATATATAGGCCGGTCTCCTGTGTACTGTATAGTCGGTCCCCCATATAGCCAGGATTTGCTGTGTTAGAGCTCAGACGGGCAGGATTTCGGTTACTTTGGGCCTGTATATAAGGGCTGAATTTCTTTTGGTTTCAATAAACAATCAGGGACATCTTTATAAAAGTTTGTGTCCCTGTTTGTGTCCGTGTCTCTGACGGCCAATCCTGTTGTCTGCCCGACTCTACAGAGCTAATCTCCCACACTGTATATACATACATATACCCTATATAAGGGGGAACACCGCATATATTATTTTAGACAAACTGAATTTAGCTGCATCAGTATAACCCTCATCTGTCCACTATCACTGACAGCCATTGCTGCATGCTGAGAGGATGATGGGAGTAACTCTCCAGATCTCAGTCCAAAGACCAGATCACCCATCAAATGACGCTTATATGACCTCCGTGTGCTTGAAGTATCATGTTATAAGGACTTTGACCTTCTTATTTTACCGCTTTGTATTTTATTTCTTTAATATTTGTCTTTATTTTATTGCAGCACAAGGGCCCTGTGGCCGATGGATTTTATAGGTTTCTGATTCCAACCCCCTATTAGCGCTTAATGCTTAGAGGACAGATACTGTCAGGAACCGGACAGCAGGACAATACAAGACAGTGAGCCCTAAGCTCAGCCCCGCCCACTGTCCTCTACCTACTTGGCACAATCCGCCCTAAGATGGCAGCGAGCAACTGGGCGGCGGTCCCTGCACTGGCTAGGTGGGACACAAAGACAAGACAGACAGACAAAACACAATGAAGAATAGTCGACAGTCCGGGTCACAACAATCGGGCAGCAAAAGTACAAAATCACAATCCAATAAGCAGAGTCAAAAAACAAGCAATATGGTCAGGGGCCGGCGGCAAGCAAGGATGGTCAGAACACAGGGCAGAAGGGTCAGAGACACAACAGATAATAGCAGAAGTCAAGCAGGCAGAGACTAAGTCAATAACCAGCAATGATATCCCAGACTGAGGAGGTTATATAGGAGGCCGGGGATCTGATCCAGAACATTATTGGACCATCCCCCTGATCTCCAAGCACAGACAGCTGAGAACAAAACAGATCCACTGGCAGGAAGACCTGTCAGTCACAGCAGAACCAAAACACAGATTAACCCTGACATGGCCAGACAGAACTCAGCAGGTGAAGTCGGGTGTGTCTCTCAAAGAGAGCAAATAAACCAGTGTTCAGACACAGCAAAACAAACCACAGAACAGAATAAGAGAATATCAGCGCCTTCTCGGCCGCACAGCACGAGCAGAGGGACGCATGACGCTCCGCAAAGATACCATCCTGACAGATACATTTTCTTTTACGGCTACAAACAGCCTCCTCCACTACTCAAGCTTCCATCCTGCCTCTACACGGACAGCGCTCCCTACGGGCCAATTTCTTAGACTACGACGGATCTGCACTGATTTCTCAGACTTCAAGGTGGCTTCGGCGGACCTTACAAAGAGACTAAGGACTCGGGGTTATCCGAAGAGAGTGGTGTCCAAAGCCAACCAACGGGCTTTGAGGAGCGATAGGACGGAACTGTTACAAACTAAAACCAAAGTGGACCCACCAATCATCAGACTGGTTGCTACCTACAATGAGAATTGGAATGAGGTAAGACAATTGCTAACAAAAAACTGGGGCATTTTAATGAGCGATAACAAGATTGCACAATTTATTTTGGATAAACCTACTATTACGGCACGCAGGGCCCCGAACTTGAGGAACCAGTTGGTGAGAAGCCATTTTGAAAAAAACGGGTAGAAGGCCTCAAAAATTGTGGCCACCTATCCCTGGGGTGAATGTAATGTATGCCCCTTTATGATTTCTAGGAATGAGTTCATCAACCAATCGGATGGACAGAGAAAGAATCTGCGGGAGTATGCTATATCTATTGCTGTGCTCCTGCCCGATAACTTATGTAGGACAGACCACTCAACCCCTGAAGAAACGGCTACAGAAACATCTATCTACAATCTCCTTGGCCAGGCGGGACAAGACAAATGGTAAGACCCTTACTTCAGTGGCTGAACCTTTTCTCATGAAACACAACTGCAGTACAAGAGATCTAAGAGTCGCTGTTTTGGGTAGGATCCATGGCAATGTTCGGGGGGGTGACATGGTCCGTCCCCTGCTCAGAATGGAGTCTCGATACAATTAGGAACTGGACACTCTAACACCAAACGGCTTGATTGAGGAGTTGTTATTCTCAGGGTTCTACAAGAGATGATTTGATGCCATATTCCAACCTTTGTAGTTTGACCTGGTAGGTAGTATTTTCTCTCTTACACTATGGAGCACCAACCATGTGTGGGTCCTCTTCATGGCATGAGTGTTGTGGGGAGGCACTGGGATGGGGTACACGTGTGTGTCAGGGTGGGGGGTGGGGAGGGTCTGGGTGTGTATGTGTGTGCGGGGGGGGGGGGGGGCCTGTAGTAGTGGGTTGTCCCTCTTGGGGGACCTTACGAGGCACATGGACATTCATTGGGTCGTCCTCAGGTCGTCCTCGTCACAGGGCACACGGGTCACTGCTTCACACTTTTCACCCACTGTGCAGTTTTTTTTACATTCATATAGGTTGGGGTCACGCACTGGGCCCCCATGTTGGTCTCTTGTTTACGATAACATATCCTGCTAGTTACACATATAGTATATCCTGCAAGATATACATAATTATAGTGCCAGGCTTTTCCAATCCTGGACAAACCTTAGCCGCCTCCAGGTTACCTGTATCGTCTTCTCTCTTTGAGGTTAGATACACCCACATATACTGTCGTTTTCATCATGTTAATAACCCCTACTCCGTTCTTTATTTATCCTTGAAGGTTAGATACCTCCATTCGTGTTGCCTTATGCGTCTGATCCCTATTACCCTTGTATACAAATCACGGGAGGATACCTCTGCGAAGATGCGTGAAAATCAAAGTCAAGCCAGAAGAGAAAGGAGAAAGAGAAATTGTCTGGATAACCTTAACAGAGAAACTAACCTCTAATCAGATGTCCCCTTGGTTGGAGAAGATACAGAGTGGACTTTAACAAATGTTTGGCCAGGATTTGGATTGTGCTTGGACTGTATGGGATCTTCCCATCCTGCTCACGGTACATTCGCACCTTATTCACCACTATTGTGTGATCAATTGACCTGCATATCGCTTCTTTATTTTTTTTATTTAATTTTTTTTTTTTATTCACTATTGTTCATACATGTGCAGGAGAATATATCATTATTTCCAGATCGTCCCTCATGACAGCACCACCTGGAGATTGATCCCCATTGGTCCTAATAGGAACAGGAAGCACAAGAGGTTAAAAAGGGCCCCACCCCTCCACCTCCTCGGTGGTTTCCTGTTCCTACAGGTCCTGGGGCTGGCGCGGGATCAGTGTTTTTCTGCCAGGCGGGCGAAGGCGACTGATCCTCCCCATCTCTTCGATTGCTCGCACGACTTGGGGTCTGTGCCTCCTGGTCCCATCGTTACCCCGCTGCCGCGCTTAATGAGTTTAAGCAGCAGGGGAAGCAGCATGGAGCTGCGTGCCAGGCCTCGGTCCCACGTGTGTGGTTTCCCTGGTTTCCTCCCGGCCCAGGATCCCTGCCGGCGCGCGCGGCGTCCCACGTCATCACGCTGCGTTGAGCGGGGTACCCTGGGACCGGAAGCTCCGCCTCCAAAATGGCGCCGTCCACCGGAACGCTGCCGCAATGGGGATGCCGGAGGGCAGGTGCTGGGGGCGTTTTGGCGCCAGGATCCCAGCTGATCTGAGGTCTGCTGCTTATTTAAGGTAAGCCAGTGCTGCATTTTCTCCCTCTTTGTATCATGGACGCTCCCCGCTCTGAATCTGTGGAGCAGGCCACTGCGGCGAACCCAGTAAGTAGCTGAGCCAGGGGCTCACTTACTATACTTGGTTACAAACATGCTGGTAGTAGCTCTCCTTCTCTCTCTAGGGAGACAAGGAGACCGCTAAGAAGCCTAAATCCAAGAGATGCAGTATATGCAATGACAGGCTGCCAGAGGGTTATGGAAAACAACTATGTAAGTCCTGTACGGCCAGAATATTGCGGCAGGAGTCCACCTCAGTTATGGATGAACTCCGTAAAGCTATCACCGAAGAGGTTAAAGCCTCGGTGTCTGCAGCTTTAATTAAAGATAAGCCTCCTTCCCCTCAACCACCACCTAAAAAGAGGCGCATGGTTATTGCTGACTCCGACTCTGAGGTAGAGGCTTTATCTACTGGGGATAAATCTGAGGAAAATGAGGCTGAGGATATAGAACCCACTATAGAGAATGTGGTACAAGATACTTCTACTTTTCGGCTGAAGACACTGACATCGCTGTAAGGAGCACAATGGATAGAGAACCCTCTAATAAACAGGACGAAATGTTTGGTGGTCTCAAACCGAAAAAAAGACAAGTATTTCCTGTGCATGAAAATGTAAAAGGTTTAGGTATAGATGAATGGCAGGAGCCAGAGAAGAAATTGCAAATTGCAAAAGAATATAGAGCCAGGTTCCCCTTTGATGAGGAGGAAACTAAGTTATGGACTGAGTCTCCAAAGGTAGACGTACAGGTCTCCAAGATGGTGAAGAAAATTTCTCTTCCCTTTGAGGATGCCTCACAGTTAAGGGATCCTATGGACAGGAAAATAGATGGACTGTTGCGCAGAGCATGGACCTCCACGTCCTCTGCGATCAATCCAAATATTGCTGCTACCACCGTAGCCAGATCCCTGTTTATCTGGCTCCAGGAGTTGGAAAGCCATCTAGAGAAAAAGACTCCTCCAGAAAAGATTTTGGAGTCCATCCCTATGCTCAAACTGCCCACTGCTTATCTAGTAGATATCTCAGCCGAATCAGTTCGTTTTGCAGCTAATTCTGCGGCCGTGACTACGGCAGCCAGGAGGGCCCTGTGGCTAAAAAACTGGGATGGGGATAGTACATCGAAGAATAAACTGTGTGCCATTCCCTTTGAAGGTTCCATGCTGTTCGGCTCCATGCTCAACACCATTCTAGAGCAAGCAGCCGACAAAAAGAAGGACTTCCCCAAGGAAAAAGCTGCAAAAGGTAAACAAAATTTTCGTTCCTTCAAGCAGTATCCCTCTAAATCCTATAGAGGTAAAGGCAAAACTGGGAGGTGGAGCTACCCCAAGGGTGGAAAAGGGAGAGAGTTCCTCCTCAACCCTAAATCCTCAGATAAGAAGCAATAGCAGCCTTCGGGTGGGGGGCAGACTCTCCCAGTTCTATCATCAATGGGAGAACATAAAAAACCCTTTCATTCTGTCATCTTTAGAAAACGGGTTTAAAATAGAATTTTCAGACCCCCCTCCTCAAAAATATTGTACCACTTAATTAGGTTCGGACACCTTAAATGAGCGTCTGTGGCAAGGGGTGTCGGAACTTATTACATTAGATGCAATTATCGAGGTACCTCCGGACCAACAAGGTCAGGGCCACTATTCCAGATTGTTTTTGGTCCAGAAACCTAATGGTACTTATAGAACGATAATAAATCTAAAACCTCTAAACCAGGTAATAGTGTATATAAGATTTAAAATGCAAACACTCAAAACAGCCATCCCCCTAATTTCTAAGGATGCCTGGTTAGCCACGATAGACCTCAAAGACGCTTATTTTCATATACCCATATGCGAAAAACATCAGAAATATCTGAGATTCGCAATAGTTCACAACCACATTACTCACCATTTTCAGTTCAAAGCCCTACCATTTGGAATAGCGTCAGCACCACGCATATTTACAAAAGTTATGGTCAAGTAGTAGCCTATCTCAGACTACAAAATGTGACAATTATTCCATATCTAGATGACCTACTGTTGGTAGCTCAGTCAAAAGATCTTCTAGAGTCAAATATTGCAATAACCATATCTTGCCTTCAGGAGCTAGGATGGATCGTAAATCTTCAAAAATCGGACTTACATCCGTCTCACAGAAAGAAGTTCCTAGGCATGCTTCTGGATACAGAACTTCAGACAACATTTCTTCCTCAAGAAAAGGTAAACACGCTTCTAGAAAAATTCAGGAAATTATCCAAGAAAAAAGTGATGACCATACGAGAGGCAATGTCTGTCCTGGGATCAATGACTTCTTGCATCCCGGCAGTGCCTTGGTGTCAAAGCCACTCTCGGACATTGCAGTCCCAGATCCTAAAATCATGGAATCAGCTTCAGTCTTCCCTTGATACGGAAATGACAGTATCCAGTCAAGTAAAGGCATCACTAAAATGGTGGGTAAACCAAAAGAGCCTAACCAAAGGTCTTCTCTGGTTTCCTCCCCGGGTGACAGCGTTAACCACGGATGCCAGTCAACAGGGCTGGGGCGCCCACATAGGAGGCCGGTACCTACAGGGGCAATGGTCGGAGAGGATAAATCTATGTTCCTCCAATTATCGAGAACTAAGAGCAACATACGAAGCTTTAAGACAAGCAGAACATCAACTCCACCGACATCACGTCAAAGTGTATTCGGACAATGCGACAACGGTGGCGTTTCTAAACCATCAGGGAGGGACACGCCACTCCCTGTTGCAAAGACTATCAGAAAAGATCTTCATCTGGGCGGAACTACATCTACAGTCCCTAACTGCAGTCCATCTAAAGCAGGGGTGGGGAACCTTTTCCATGTCAAGGGCCGGTCGGGCATTAATAAAATCATTCGAGGACCACATACCGTGTGCGGCAGTTAGTAGCGTGGGTTTGCAGCACCCAGGGCAAGGCAAAGTATTGTTCCCCTAGTTCCCCTGCTATTGTAGTTAACCCCCCCCCCCCCCCAGTGATGCCCCTTGTAGTCTAGTTAACCCCCAAGTCATGTCCCTGGTAGCCTAGTTAACCCCCCCAGTGATGCCTCTGGTAGGCCTAGTTAACCCCCATCAGGCATGTCCCTGGTGGCCTAGTTAACCCCCATCAGGCATGTCCCTGGTGGCCAAGTTAACCCCCATCAGGCATGTCCCTGGTAGTCTAGTTAACCCCCATCAGTCATGTCCCTGGTGGCCTAGTTAACCCCCATCAGGCATGTCCCTGGTGGCCTAGTTAACCCCCATCAGGCATGTCCCTGGTGGCCTAGTTAACCCCCATCAGGCATGTCCCTGGTGGCCTAGTTAAACCCCACAGGTCCTCTGTGCTGGTCTTTCTCCTGCAGGCGGCGCGCGATGAAATGACGTCATCGCGCGCGGCCCGCAGGAGACTGAAGACACGCACCGCTCTGCTGGGGAAGAAGCTGGCACAGACAGCATCCTCCTGTATCCGGCAGCTGTCACAGACACCGGAGGATGCTGTGTATGCCGGCTCCTTCCTCCTCCAGAGCGGCGCGCATCACAGGGGAGCTGCGGGCCGCATCGGGAGGTCTCAGGGGCCGGATGCGGCCCGTGGGCCGGAGGTTCCCCACCCCTGATCTAAAGGGCTCAAGCAATGTCGTAGTGGATTACCTCAGTTGCCAACGAATGCTACCAGGGGAATGGAGCCTCAGTCAGGCAGTATTTCTAAATCTCACAGTAAAATGGGGCACCCCAGAGATAGACCTTTTTGCATCAAAGAGAAACAAAAAAGGTAAAAAGATTCTTTTCATTAAATCCACAGGACAATCCAGAACGCTCTAGCCCAGAACTGGGACTTTCACCTAGCTTATGCATTCCCTCCCTTCCCTCTACTGGGGAAGGCCCTTCACAAAATCCTAACAGGCCAAACGCGAGTCATCTTCATAGCCCCAGTTTGGCCGAGAAGGAGCTGGTTCTGCCTCCTAAGACGTCTGTCAGTAGAGGATCCCATCATCCTTCCTCAGACGCACGACCTTCTGACCCAAGGCCCTCTACATCATCAGGGATTAGAACAACTCCATCTGGCAGCGTGGCTACTGAAAAGTCCTTCTTAGCCCACAAGGGTCTCTCCACTAAGGTCATAGACACTTTGCTGAAAAGCAAAAAAGATGTAACCTCCACTATTTATCTTAAATACTGGAAAAAAGTCTGTACTTGGTGAGTCTCCTCCAGATCCTCTTAACCCAGACGTTCCCCAAGTACTAGAATTTTTGCAAGATGGCTTGGATAAGGGACTAGCCCTCAGTACCCTAAAGGTACAGGTATCCGCACTGGGATGTTTTTTTGATTTCCCCATCTCCGAACACAAGTGGGTTAAGAGATTTTTTCGAGCTGTTTCCAGGATGAAGCCAAAAATCACTAATCTTACTCCTCCTTGGGACCTTACTTTGGTCCTTCAAGCCTTAACCCAAAATCCTTTTGAACCCATTGACAAGCTATCAATGAGATTTTTGACTCTTAACCCTTAGACGACCTAGGGCGTAACTGTACGCCCTGGGCATTCCGCGGCTGCAGGGGTTAATGTGACCATATAAAGTAAAGATGGCTGCTGATTATTTCAGCAGCCATCTTTTGCTTACCTGCAGCCGCGGACTCGCGCCCCCCACGCCATCACGATCGCTGTGATTGGCTGGCAAACTAAGGGCAGCCAATCACAGCGATTCTGATGCATTGTGGGCCGATATGACGTTGATAAACCGTGATTGGTGCTGTCAGAGACAGCACCAATCACGGTTATGCCTGGGGCCGTGTCCCACGTGACCCCCGCCCCCCGATCGTCCGGATTGGCCGTTTTATGGAGGCACACAGGCGAGATAGGATGGGTGCCCAGGGACTGTAGCCGGTCCGTTGCTGGGTGGGTGCGGCATAGTGCAACACAAGCCAGCCTTTAGGCAGAGTTCCCCCTCCCTTCTTTCCTAGCCACCCCTTCTTCTGGCCCACATGACCTGGCCAACCAATAGTTTGTGATATATGGGGCATATTACCCCTGGGATTAGCCTACCTCTTCCTCTTGTGATTCCGGAGGCGAGCTGTGCACATCATCTTGCCGTCCGTGACTTCCAGAGCCCAGCGATGTCTGAGGAGCAGCTGCTGCAGGTCATCAGGACCCGTCTGCAGGCTGATGAAGGTCTCCTGGACCGCTTAATTGCGGTCCTTAATTCTCCCCATGGTGCCGGTAATATCCCTCCCCCCACTGACATGAGCACAGGGAGCCGCCGGTCCGCGCGGGTGTCACGCCCACCGGCGAGGCTCAGCCCGGGCTCTATTCCCCCCTCTGGTCGCCGCCGCAGCCGTTCCCGTCTTTCCCCCCCTTCCTCTGAGTCTATCCGCCGGACCGGAAGTGCCGCTGACGTCACTTCCGGTTTGCGCGCGGCACCTCGCGGTCCCGTTTTCCCGCCGCACAGCGCTGCCATGGGAGGTCAGGCCAGCCGCAGCTCCTCATCGGAGCGCCCTCCATCACCCTCACCACCCCTCACCCGACCAGCAGCTGATGAGGCAGTGCAGACTGCCGGTCCTGCTCCGGAGGCAATCCAGCCCCCTATGTCGGCCCTGTCACAGGTCCCTGGGTCTGTGGCTGTCAGTGCTCCTGTCTCCTCCATCCCCCCCCCCTGCCCCTGCCCTCCCACCATCTGCAGCACACGGATCTGAGGCTACAGTGAACCTGCCTCAGACAGATCCTCCTGCTGCCATGTCCCACAAAAGATCCCACAGACCCCGCCACCGCTCTGGTTCCTCTTCCTCCTCCCCAGACTCTGGCAGCCGCGGGTACCGTGGCTCTCGGCGTCGCCACTCCCGCCGTCAACCCAGGTCATCCAGACGGTCTGGAAGATCCAGATCGTCTCGCTGGCGATCTCCGTCCACCTCTGATTGGTCCTCCGGCGAAACTGGCCGGTCGCATGCACGTATGAGGCAGGAGCCTCCGCCGTCCAGGACACGTAGCCTGGTTGTACAAGATGAACCTGCTGTATTCCCCCCGCCTCCTCCTGTTCCATCCGCCCCTCCTGTCCTCCCTTCCCCACCTCCCCCACCTGTGCTTCCTCCACCTGCATCACCTGTGCTTCCTTTTGCTCCTCCTTCATCTGCGGCTGCTGGTGAGTTTACTTATGCTAACGCTTGGGGGGCAGGTCATGGGGATATACTAAATTTACTGAAATCTTTATTGGATAAGTCCCCTTCTCCTGCTTCTGGGTCTGCTGGTGCAACGAAGGACAGCCCACGTCCACACGCGGGGGTACAAAAAGACTCCTTTTTCTGTGGGGTCAGTCCGCTCGGTGCACATGTTGACCCAGAGGTAAAAGAAAAGATTTGGGGTAATCAATATATAGACATTTGGTCCCTCATTTCAGTAGACCAGTTTACTGTTGACAAGGAACGGCGTCTCGCTGACGCCAGACCTTATGAGCGCAGGCCTAAACCTGCTAAAACAATGAACAATTGGTTACAGGCCTTTGCTGTGTTGGGATGCGTGATGGGGCAGAAGCACCCGGAGCGCTGTCAAGAACTCTTTATTTATCTGGACACGGTTTACACAGCTTACAAGACACATGGGGGTTCTGCGTGGTGGAGATATGACGAAGAATTTCGTCGTCGTTTAAGCCTCCAGCCTGATATCGGCTGGGGGGTTAAAGCGACTGATGTGTGGTTACGGCTCATGACGGCACCCCAACGTCCGTACCCCTTTCAGCCCGCGGCCACTGTGTCCGGGGCAGCAGCCCAGGGGACAGTGGCCGTGCGGCGACCAGGTTCCTGCTGGTTGTTCAACGAAGGGCACTGCAGGTTTGCCGGTTTGTGCAAATACCGGCATGAATGTTCAACCTGTGGCAATAACCATCCCGCAATTCGTTGTAAACCACACAGTCTCAAAACACGCCCAGGCGTGGGTGACGGAAAGGACTCCGGTGAGCGTAGCCGCGATGGAGCCCTGGCTAAGCCAGTATCCCAATGAGCAGGCAGCAACACAGCTAAGGGACGGTTTCCGATACGGTTTTTTCATCCCCTTTTACTTAAATCGCACCCCTTTGTTTGCAGAGAACCTAAAATCAGCCAAGGACCAGCCTCAGGTCCTCCAAGAAAAATTGAGAAAAGAGGTTTTGCTGAACAGAATTGAGGGCCCCTTTGATTCCCCCCCTTTCAAGAATTTGAGAGTTTCCCCCTTGGGTGTTGTCCCCAAGAAGGAACCTGGCAAATTTCGTCTCATCCACCACCTTTCATATCCGAAAGGTGTTTCGGTGAACGATGGTATTTCCCCGGAAGACGCGTCTGTATCCTATGTCTCCTTTGACCGGGCGGTCATGTTAATTGCAAAAGCCGGGCAAGGGGCCCTTATGGCAAAGTCTGACATAGAATCCGCCTTCCGTCTTCTCCCGGTACATCCCGATTGCTATCACCTTCTCGGTTGCTACTTCGAAGGGGGGTACTACTATGACACCTGTCTCCCTATGGGCTGTTCCATATCTTGCCATTATTTCGAGATGTTTAGTTCATTTCTCGAGTGGGTGGTGAGGTATGAGACGGCCTCTACGGCGATAACCCACTATCTGGACGATTTTCTTTTTGTGGCTCCTGGAGGCGATAGCAAATGTCTTCACCTACTGAACACTTTTCGTTTCTTTATGAAGCGTTTCGGTGTTCCGGTATCGGAAGAAAAAACGGAGGGCCCAACGACTACGCTGTCCTTTTTGGGCATTGAAATAGATTCAGTCCAAATGGTCTTTAGGCTCCCCCACGACAAACTTCTTCGACTCTCCCAGTTAATAGATGGTTTCTGTGCAGTTCACAAAGTAACCCTACGTCAGATGCAGTCCCTGTTGGGCCTTTTAGTCTTTGCTTGCAGGGTTATGCCGATGGGCAGGGTTTTCTCCCGTCGCCTGTCGTTATCCACCCGAGGAGTTAGAGCCCCTGGGCATCGCATTCGGCTCACCACACAGCTGAAAAGCGACTTGCAGGTATGGAAATCATTCCTAGCCTCCTACAATGGTCGAACATGTCTCAGGAGAGTTGAATGCAGCAACTGCGAGCTTGAACTTTTTACGGACGCCTCTGGTGCTTGCGGTTTTGGTGCCGTTTTCCAGACGGCATGGTGTTTCTCCGCCTGGCCGGAACACTGGAGGTCTTCCTTATGCAAGAATTTAACTCTTCTGGAGCTTTTTCCCATTGTAGTAGCCATTGAAATATGGGGTTCTCAATTCAGTAACAGGCAAATATGTTTTTGGACTGACAATTTGGGTGTCGTTTACTGTATCAACCGTTTGTCCTCCTCCTCCCTTCCTGTTTTATCTTTGTTGAGACATCTGGTATTGCGTTGCTTACAGTTCAACATTTATTTCCGAGCATGCCATGTTCCCGGTAAGCAGAATTTAATTGCTGATGCTCTGTCCCGTTGTCATTGGCAGGAATTCCGAACTCTCTTCCCCACAGCGGATATCCATGGCCATTCATGCCCTCCACACCTCTGGCGCATAGTGGACAGCAGCTCATGACTCTTATCAGTTCTTCGGTGACACCTCCAACCTGGCAGAGGCATGGTAAGGCATGGGCTACGTGGTTGCGTATAGCGGGTTCGAGACAGACAGATTCCAGCGAGGCTGTTAGGTTACAAGTAACCATCGAATATTTGTTACACCTACGTGGCTCCGGTGTCGCTAGCTCCGTCGCAATGCGCTCCCTTTCCGGCGTGGCGTTTTTTCTTAAGCTGCACGGTTGGCCCGACGTCACCAAGCATTTCATAATCAGGCAAGCTTTAAAGGGCTGGAGAAAAGAGCACGTACGTCGGGAAGCGAGGCGCCCAGTGTCTTATAGCTTGCTTACGCGGTTAGTTGACGCATGCCAACTTGTCTGCGCGTCATCATTTGAGGCATCCCTTTTCTCGGCATGTTTCTGCACAGCCTTTTTTGGAGCTTTGCGTGTCGGCGAGCTCCTGCCACCTTCACGATACAAGCAAGGGGGCCTGCTATTTGAAGATGTAGTGCTCGCAAATAGCTCTCTGCGCCTGCGTCTGCGTTGCTCAAAAACCGACCAATATCGCATGGGCACCTGGATACCAATTCAGGGCGTCCAAGGCACGGTCTGCCCCGTGCGCTGTGTCGCCGCTTATTTGGCCATGCGGCCTCAGGGCAGCAATTTTTTCCTCCATGCGGACTCTAGTCCCGTTACAAGATACCAGTTTGTTTCTATTTTTCGACGTTGCCTAACTGCTGTCGGTGCCCCTGCAAACGAGTATGCATCCCATTCCTTTAGAATTGGCGCCGCAACGGAGGCGGCCAGGGCGGGTCTCTCGGAATCCGAGGTTCAGCGAATTGGCCGGTGGCGTTCGGCGTGTTTTGCGAGATACATCCGGCCTGACTTGTTGTAAATCTGCTGTGGTGTTAATTTTAATTTGTATTACAGGCCCTGTCAGGCATGAATTGTTTAGGCCGGAAATATGGGTATTGGGCCACTCTTATGTCGCCAGAGCCCTACAGCGGGCGGAGTGTCGGCCTGGAGGTCGCAATTTGGGTTTCCTTGGAGCCGAGGTCCACTGGCGTGGCATCAGTGGTCTCCGATGGCCCCAAGTATTGCCAGAAGTGGTGGACATCAGCACTAGGGTATCCGGTCCGATCATCCTGGTGCTTCATGCGGGAGGAAACGACCTGTGTTCCATGCGGATGGCCGACCTGATGACATTGATGAGGGCTGATATTGAACGGTTCCCGAATTTCTTTAAAGACATTGTTCTAGTCTGGTCGGAAATCGTCTCCCGGGTGGTATGGCAAGGGGCTCGCGAAGCCGAGGCGGTGGAGCGGGCTCGGAGGTCCATCAACTCCAGAGTCTCCAGATTTGTTAGGTCACGATCCTGGGTGGTAGTCAGGCACAGGCAGCTGGAGGGCGATAACAGCCGTCTTATGCGGCCTGACGGGGTGCACCTATCAGACATAGGTGCGGATATTTTCATTTCTGGCCTTCAGGATGGCATAGAGCAGGCCATGTTCTTGCTTGGCGGGGGTCGGAGCCCAGTATAGGTGTATAGGTCTCCTCCTTGGCGGTTATGGTGGATTGAGTTCTGAGATGAGAGCCTGTACGTACGAGGTGCCCGCTGGGAGTCCGGCGGCCGGCACACCGCGTTCAGCCTGGTTACAATATCTCCACGTTGGAGAGAGTTTGAGTGCCTTAACTTTAAGACAAAATAATAAATGCTGTGGCCGACCCTCGTCCAGCAAAGGTTTAAAGTTGTTGTGTGTTTTGTTATTAACCATTACTTGGGTAGCACAGTGCCAGGTTTTATAGTTCACCTGACTGCAGTCGCCGGTAACCGGCCAATCACGGGCGAGGCGGGCAGTCCAAAATATTGATCCCTCCCTGCTCGCCCTCCTTTTCGTCAGGATCGGCGAGCAGAGAGGGTGTACGTGAGTCCCGTGTGCCCCCCGGTACTGCCCCGTTGCTGCCCCATTGCTGCCCGGTGCCCTCAGCAGGGAAATCGTGTTAGCAGCACACTCTGTGCTGCTACCACTTCCCCTGCTTCTGATCCGCCTCTGCCCCGCCCCCTCCCTTGTGCCATCAGCCCCCACCCCCTCCCTTGTGCCATCAGCCCCCGCCCCCTCCCTTGTGCCATCAGCCCCCACCTCCTGCCTTGTGCCATCCACCCCCACCTCCTCCCTTGTGCCATCCGCCCCCACCTCCTCCCTTGTGCCATCAGCCCCCGCCCCCTCCCTTGTGCCATCAGCCCCCACCTCCTGCTTTGTGCCATCCACCCTCACCCCCTCCCTTGTGCCATCCACCCTCACCCCCTCCCTTGTGCCATCCACCCTCACCCCCTCCCTTGTGCCATCCGCCCTCACCTCCTCCCTTGTGCCATCCGCCCCCACCTCCTCCCTTGTGCCATCCACCCTCACCCCCTCCCTTGTGCCATCCGCCCTCACCTCCTCCCTTGTGCCATCCGCCCTCACCTCCTCCCTTGTGCCATCCACCCTCACCCCCTCCCTTGTGCCATCCACCCCCACCTCCTCCCTTGTGCCATCCACCCTCACCTCCTCCCTTGTGCCATCCACTCTCACCTCCTCCCTTGTGCCATCCACCCTCACCCCCTCCCTTGTGCCATCCGCCCTCACCTCCTCCCTTGTGACATCCGCCCCCACCTCCTCCCTTGTGACATCCGCCCTCACCTCCTCCCTTGTGCCATCAGCCCTCACCTCCTCCCTTGTGCCATCCACCCTCACCTCCTCCCTTGTGCCATCCGCCCTCACCTCCTCCCTTGTGCCATCCACCCTCACCCCCTCCCTTGTGCCATCCACCCTCACCCCCTCCCTTGTGCCATCCGCCCTCACCTCCTCCCTTGTGCCATCCGCCCTCACCCCCTCCCTTGTGCCATCCACCCTCACCCCCTCCCTTGTGCCATCCGCCCTCACCTCCTCCCTTGTGCCATCCACCCTCACCCCCTCCCTTGTGCCATCCACCCTCACCCCCTCCCTTGTGCCATCCACCCTCACCTCCTCCCTTGTGCCATCCACCCTCACCTCCTCCCTTGTGCCATCCACCCTCACCTCCTCCCTTGTGCCATCAGCCCCCACCTCCTCCCTTGTGCCATCAGCCCCCACCTCCTCCCTTGTGCCATCCACCCTCACCTCCTCCCTTGTGCCATCAGCCCCCACCTCCTCCCTTGTGCCATCAGCCCCCACCTCCTCCCTTGTGCCATCAGCCCCCACCTCCTCCCTTGTGACATCCGCCCCCACCTCCTCCCTTGTGCCATCCACCCTCACCTCCTCCCTTGTGCCATCCGCCCCCACCTCCTCCCTTGTGCCATCCACCCTCACCTCCTCCCTTGTGCCATCCACCCTCACCTCCTCCCTTGTGCCATCAGCCCCCACCTCCTCCCTTGTGACATCCGCCCCCACCTCCTCCCTTGTGCCATCCACCCCCACCTCCTCCCTTGTGCCATCCACCCTCACCTCCTCCCTTGTGCCATCCACCCTCACCCCCTCCCTTGTGCCATCCGCCCCACCTCCTCCCTTGTGCCATCAGCCCCCACCTCCTCCCTTGTGCCATCCGCCCCCACCTCCTCCCTTGTGCCATCAGCCCCCACCTCCTCCCTTGTGCCATCCGCCCCCACCTCCTCCCTTGTGCCATCAGCCCCCACCTCCTGCCTTGTGCCATCCACCCTCACCTCCTCCCTTGTGCCATCCACCCTCACCTCCTCCCTTGTGCCATCCGCCCTCACCTCCTCCCTTGTGCCATCAGCCCCCACCTCCTCCCTTGTGCCATCAGCCCTCACCTCCTCCCTTGTGCCATCCACCCTCACCTCCTCCCTTGTGCCATCAGCCCTCACCTCCTCCCTTGTGCCATCAGCCCCACCTCCTCCCTTGTGCCATCCACCCTCACCCCCTCCCTTGTGCCATCCACCCCCACCTCCTCCCTTGTGCCATCAGCCCCCACCTCCTCCCTTGTGCCATCCACCCTCACCCCCTCCCTTGTGCCATCCACCCCCACCTCCTCCCTTGTGCCATCAGCCCCCACCTCCTCCCTTGTGCCATCCACCCTCACCTCCTCCCTTGTGCCATCCACCCTCACCTCCTCCCTTGTGCCATCCACCCCCACCTCCTCCCTTGTGCCATCAGCCCTCACCTCCTGCCTTGTGCCATCCGCCCCCACCTCCTCCCTTGTGACATCCGCCCTCACCTCCTCCCTTGTGCCATCAGCCCCCACCTCCTCCCTTGTGCCATCAGCCCCCACCTCCTCCCTTGTGCCATCAGCCCCCACCTCCTCCCTTGTGCCATCCACCCTCACCTCCTGCCTTGTGCCATCCGCCCCCACCTCCTCCCTTGTGCCATCAGCCCCCACCTCCTCCCTTGTGCCATCAGCCCCCACCTCCTCCCTTGTGCCATCCACTCTCACCTCCTCCCTTGTGCCATCAGCCCCCACCTCCTCCCTTGTGCCATCAGCCCCCACCTCCTCCCTTGTGCCATCCACCCTCACCTCCTCCCTTGTGCCATCAGCCCCCACCTCCTGCCTTGTGCCATCCACCCTCACCTCCTCCCTTGTGCCATCCACCCCCACCTCCTGCCTTGTGCCATCAGCCCCCACCTCCTGCCTTGTGCCATCAGCCCCCACCTCCTGCCTTGTGCCATCCGCCCCCACCTCCTGCCTTGTGCCATCCACCCCCACCTCCTGCCTTGTGCCATCCACCCCCACCTCCTCCCTTGTGCCATCCACCCCCACCTCCTCCCTTGTGCCATCAGCCCCCACCTCCTGCCTTGTGCCATCCACCCTCACCTCCTGCCTTGTGCCATCCGCCCCCACCTCCTCCCTTGTGCCATCAGCCCCCACCTCCTCCCTTGTGCCATCAGCCCCCACCTCCTCCCTTGTGCCATCAGCCCCCACCTCCTCCCTTGTGCCATCCACCCCCACCTCCTCCCTTGTGCCATCAGCCCCCACCTCCTGCCTTGTGCCATCAGCCCCCACCTCCTGCCTTGTGCCATCCGCCCCCACCTCCTGCCTTGTGCCATCCACCCCCACCTCCTGCCTTGTGCCATCCACCCTCACCTCCTGCCTTGTGCCATCCGCCCCCACCTCCTGCCTTGTGCCATCCACCCCCACCTCCTGCCTTGTGCCATCCACCCTCACCTCCTGCCTTGTGCCATCCGCCCCCACCTCCTCCCTTGTGCCATCCACCCTCACCTCCTCCCTTGTGCCATCAGCCCCCACCTCCTGCCTTGTGCCATCCACTCTCACCTCCTCCCTTGTGCCATCAGCCCCCACCTCCTCCCTTGTGCCATCCACCCCCACCTCCTCCCTTGTGCCATCAGCCCCCACCTCCTCCCTTGTGCCATCAGCCCCCACCTCCTCCCTTGTGCCATCCACCCCCACCTCCTCCCTTGTGCCATCAGCCCCCACCTCCTCCCTTGTGCCATCAGCCCCCACCTCCTCCCTTGTGCCATCCACCCTCACCTCCTCCCTTGTGCCATCCACCCTCACCCCCTCCCTTGTGCCATCCACCCCCACCTCCTCCCTTGTGCCATCCACCCCCACCTCCTCCCTTGTGCCATCAGCCCCCACCTCCTGCCTTGTGCCATCCGCCCTCACCTCCTCCCCTTTTTTTGTGATTCCCCCTGCGCCGCTCCGTGCCGCCTGTGCTGTTGCGTCTGTCGGTGGCATAGTGTGTGCAGGGAGATCCTGCTAGCAGCATCCTCTGTGCTGCTAGCGGTCCCCCTGCCTCTCTTTGCCCCCCTCAGACCGTTCCTCCGTGCCGCCCCCTCACCTGCCCACCTCACTTTCCCACCCCTGTGCCAACCTCTCCCCCTGAGTCTCTTTGCCCACTCAGACCGTTTCTCTGCCACCCTCCCCCTCACCAGGCCACCTCACCTGCCCACCCCTGTGCCAGCCTCTCCCCCTGACTCTCTGCCCACTCAGACAGTTCCTCCGCCACCCACCCCCACACCTGCCCACCCCTCTGCCATCCCCCCTGTCTCTCTTGTTCTGATCAGTGACTAATCACTGATCAGCAACAAGTGGGCACAGTTTCTTTTCATCTGAAAAGTTAAAAGTGTAAAAAACACACACACTACACAAATAAAGTTTACTGATTTACATAAACCCCCATATCTAAATCTTACAAAAAAAATGTCCCAACGCCTTTTTTCGGCTGAAGAGGCATATGCTCTTATTGCCTCTGACACCGAAACAGCGAGTGAGGGAGAAGAGGAAGATCCTACTTTCCTTGTTTCGACTTCCTCCTCCTCCTCCTCCTGTTCATCATTTAGTGATGATGAGACCCCAAGGCGCCGAAGGCGTCCAAGGCGAACGCCTCGGGCAGCCTCCCATCTCCACCCCAGTGCTCCCATCTTCACCCCAGCCCCCCATACAAGTGAGCCCATCTGGACCCCAGCCCCCCCCAATTTTGAGCCACAGATTCCCGATTTTGAGGGACAATCGGGAATCCAATTTGACCCCTCAGGCTTCACTGAAATAGACTTTTTTAAACTCTTTTTCAGTGAAGAACTGATAAGTCTGATGGTCGTGCAAACTAATTTGTACGCCCAGCAGTTTCTGGCTCAGCACCCCGTCTCCTCTTTTTTTTCGGGATCCCACAGCTGGACCCCAGTTGATGCAGCAGAAATGATCACGTTTTGGGGTCTTCTGCTGCACATGGGGCTAGTTAAAACCCCCCGAATTAGGCAGTATTGGAGTGTGGATATTTTATATAACACTCCAATACACCGCTTGGCCATGACAAGGCATCGCTTTGAGGCCATCCTCAAATTCCTGCATTACAACGATAATGCAAGGTGCCCCCCCCCCCGAGATGATCCCTCTTACGACCGCCTATACAAAATTAGGCCGGTCATTGATCATCTTGCGGCCAAATTTTCGGAGGTATATATCCCAGGGAAATATATCTCCATTGACGAATCCCTTGTCAGCTTCAAGGGGAGAGTCCAATTTCGCCAGTACCTTCCAAGTAAGAGGGCAAGGTACGGCATCAAACTCCACAAACTCTGTGAGAGTACCTCAGGGTACACTCACAGATTTAGAGTTTATGAAGGGAGGGACACCCACATCCAGCCTCCAGAATGTCCCCCCACTCTGGGAGTTAGTGGGAAGCTTGTGTGGGAACTGATGTTCCCACTACTGGATAAAGGTTACCACCTCTACGTGGATAACTTTTATACCAGTCTCGCTCTTTTCAAATCCCACAGAGCCCGAGCTACTGTAGCTTGCGGCACTGTGAGGAAAAACCAGAGAGGTCTCCCGAGTCACCCTGTGGCAGAAGTACTGCGACGGGGTGTCTTCAAGGCCCATTGTAGCAACAACCTGGTATTAGACAAATATAAGGACAAACGCGATGTCCTTATTTTGACTACTATCCATGGTCCTGGCACGACCCCTGTCCCTGTCCGCGGTACCACCGCAGTAGCACTCAAACCCGATGGTATTTTGGACTACAATCGGTATATGGGAGGAGTTGATCTTTCAGATCAAGTCCTAAAGCCATATAGTGCTCTGCGGAAAACAAACATCTGGTACAAAAAGTTAGCCGTGCACATGGTCCAAACGGCAATGTACAACGCGTTTGTACTTTACCGTTGTGCCGGCCACCCTGGGAAATACCTCCAGTTTCAGGAGGCAGTTGTCAAGGCCCTGATTTTTTGTGGAGGAGAAGGAGGAGGAGGGCCTAGTACTTCTGCAGCTGCAACTGGAGGTCCCCGTATCGTGCCAGGACAGCACTTTCCTGGCGAAGTCCCTCACACTGGCAAGAAGGGCAAAAGCCAGAAAAAGTGTCGTGTGTGCTACAAAAAGGGGTTTAGAAAGGACACGTGTTATCAGTGTGATACCTGTCCTGATAAACCTGGCCTCTGCATGAAAGAATGCTTCAAGACGTACCATACGTCTATGGAGTATTAATTGCCAATCTTCAAAATTCCCAAATTTGTCCTTTCCAATTCGAGTCACTGGCCACTAAAGATGAGCGGACCGTCGGACTTTTGGTCGCTCTCTCGTCATGCCTGTGATCCCGGCTGCATAGTTGTGCTCCCGCGAATATGCGGGCAGGATATTCCAGGGAATTCTACATGGATTGCCTGGAATATCCTGGCCACATATTCCCGTGAGCGGAACTATGCGGCCGGAATCACAAGCATGACGAGAGAGCAATGATGCCATTGGACCATAAGTCCGAAAAGTTCGCTCATCTCTACTGGCCACATGTAGGGTTTATTTTTATTTATTTATTTTTTTATATAGGGGACATAGGGTCCATATACACGGAAAGATTATCTGCCAAAGATTTGAAGCCAAAGCCAGGAATGGATTTGAAAGAGGAGAAATCTCAGGCTTTCCTTTATGACCTGTTCTCTGATCCAGCTTTGGAATCAGACTATAAACAGAGATCAGGTCATAAAGGAAAGTCTGAGATTTCTCCTCTTTCAAATCCATTCCTGGCTTTGGCTTCAAATCTTTGGCAGATAATCTGTCAGATAATCTTTCTGTGTAAATAGACCCATACACGGCATAATTAGTGGAGGGCAGACTTTCCATGTCGGCATCACATGCCGATGTGGAAAGTCATACTGGCCTGACAGTTGAGCTTCTATGTTTCAACTGTCAGCCAATGCCGTGCCTATCTCCTAATTTAGACCTCAAATACACATGGGCTCCCAAGGCCCATTGTATTTGCAGGCTTATAATTAGAGCCAGATTTAGATTTTTTTTTTCTAGAAGGGACATACACGGCATAATTAGGGCATGATCACACTGAGCAAAATCGGGGGAATTCCAAAGCAGAGCTCCACTTGTCTCAGTCTCAAACAGTGTTAGTATGGGAGGGCTCGTGCGTCTCCGCTCAAAGAATTTACATGTCAGTTCTTTGAGCGGAGGCGTGCAAGCCCTCCCATAGACACACTGGTTTACACTGGGGCAGGTGGAATTCCAACGTTATTGCTCGGTGTGAACGCACCCTTAGGGCCAGTTCACAATGAGTAAACACGGTGTAAATCCCACTGTGCTCAGTGTGCTGCTGTAAGTGAATGAGAGGACGCACGCTAGTTTGAGCGGAGAGGACAGGGAGCGGACCAGCGAGCACCCTCTCAATCACTTACAGCAGCAGACTGAGCACGGCGGAGAGGTCCGCCACGGAATAACGCCGTGTTTACTCAGTGTGAACTGGCCCTTTAGTGGAGGGCAGACTTTCCATGACGGCATCAAATGCCGACATGGAGAGTCATACTGGCCTTACAGTTGAGCAGTGTGAAAATTGGCATTTCTAATTTTCAACTACTGCAGCACATTCAGTCCAGGAAAATAAATTTTTGAAACGCTTTTGCACCCTACACCTCCTAAATACATTTCTTGAGTGGTGTAGTTTCTGTAATGGCGTCCTTTTGCTTGGGCATTTTTCTATTTATTTTCCTGAGAATGTCTGCAACTGTCAGCCAACTCCGTGCATGTCTAATTTATTTTTCTCTTTTAACCCTACCTATGTGCCGGTCACCAGTGAGGTCCGTATAGCATGAGGGCTCAAAAGGGCACTCTGTCCTTTTGGAGGCTTGTCCTGTGCCCACATAGCAATTCATTTCCACACCTATATGCAAAGTGGATACCCCCCACAAGTTGGGTCCATATGCTCACTACACCCCTTGTTAAATTCCTTGAGGGGTGTAGTTTCCATAATGGGGTCACTTGTGGGGCATATCTACTGTCTTGGTAACCTGGGGGCTTTGTTAATTTAACATGGCTTCAATGATCCTTTCCGGCCTCAAGAGGGCACTCTGTCCTTTTGGAGGCTTGTCCTGTGTCCATGTAGTAATGTATGTCCACTTGTGGGGTATTTCCCCCTTCGGCGGAAATTGCTCTGCTCATTCCCCCTCCACCCCACTTTTAACCCCTTGAGAAAATGAAAGATTCCAGGCTAGACCAACCTTTTAGTCTAAAAAATTAAATTTTTTATACTAAAATGCTGGTCTAGCTTAGAATCTTTAATTTTCACAAGGGGTTAGAAGAAAAAAATACCCCCTAAACATGTAGAGAATTTGCCCCCGAGTATGGAAATACCTCACATGTGGACTTAAAGTGCCAAGCGGGCGCAAGGAAAGCCTCCAAAGGGAAGGAGCGCCATTTTGGAAGCTGGATTTGGCGAAAATAGAGGACGGACACCATGTTGACTTTACAAAGCGCCTGTGCTGCCAAAACAGTGAAAATACCCACAAGTGACCCCATTATGGAAAGTACACCCCTCAACGGATCTAAAAAGGGGTGTAGTAAGCATATGGACCCCACTGGTGGAAGGCACATAGGTGGAACAATGTGCTGTGAAAATGAAAAAATTAAATTTTTAATTTTTACAACCCATTGTCCCATATTGTGCCTGCCACCAGTGGGGTCCATATACTAACTATACCCCTTGTTACGTTCCTTGAGGGGTGTAGTTTTTATAATGGTGTCACTTGTGGGGGGTTTCTACTGTTTTGGCTGCACTGGGCCTTTGTAAAGTCAACATGGCCTCCGTCCTCCAATCTGGCCAAATCCAGCTTCCAAAATCCAAACGGCGCTCCTTCCCTTTGGAGGCTTTCCTAGCGCCCACTTGGCATTTCACGTCCACATGTGGGGTATTTCCGTACTCGGGGGGAATTGCTCTACATGTCTAGCAGGTTTTTTTCTTTTTCAACCACTTATGAAAATGAAAAAATTGAGGCTAGACTAACTTTTTGGTCAAAAAAAAGTAATTTTTCATTTTCTTAGCAGATTGTGCCTGCCACCAATAGGGTCCATATGCTCACTACACCCCTTGTTACGTTCCTTGAGGGGTGTAGTTTCCATAATGGTGTCACTTGTGGGGGGTTTCTACTGTTTTGGCAGCACTGGGCCTTTGTAAAGGCAACATGGCCTCCGTCCTCCAATCTGGCCAAATCCAGCTTCCAAAATCCAAACGGCGCTCCTTCCCTTTGGAGGCTTTCCTAGCGCCCACTTGGCATTTCACGTCCACATGTGGGGTATTTCCGTACTCGGGGGGAATTGCTCTACATGTCTAGCAGGTTTTTTTCTTTTTTAACCCCTTGTGAAAATGAAAAATGTGAGGCTAGACTAACATTTTAGTTAAAAATATAAAATTTTTCATTTTCACGGCACATTGTTCCACATTTGTACCGGTCACCAGTGGGGTCCATAAGCTCACTATACCCCTTGTTACGTTCCTTGAGGGGTGTAGTTTCCATAATGGTGTCACTTGTGGGGGGTTTCTACTGTTTTGGCAGCACTGGGCCTTTGTAAAGGCAACATGGCCTCCGTCCTCCAATCTGGCCAAATCCAGCTTCCAAAATCCAAACAGCGCTCCTTCCCTTTGGAGGCTTTCCTAGCGCCCACTTGGCATTTCACGTCCACATATGGGGTATTTCTCTAAACTGCAGAAACAGGGCAATACATTTTGTGGTGCATTTCTCTGGTAATAGGTTTTCTACTATGAGAGAAATTGGATTACAATATAATTTGTGCACAGAAAATTGAAAT
Organism: Dendropsophus ebraccatus; assembly: GCF_027789765.1. Classification (NCBI taxonomy): domain Eukaryota; kingdom Metazoa; phylum Chordata; class Amphibia; order Anura; family Hylidae; genus Dendropsophus; species Dendropsophus ebraccatus. Next base: position 854,766 of record NC_091455.1, read on the forward strand.
TTTCAATTTTCTTACACATTTAGCTTTTATTTCTGTGACTCAACTAAAGAGTTAAAAAACTTTTTGGGAGTGATTTTGAACAGTTTAGGGGGTGCAGTTTCTGAAATGGGGTGATTTGTGGGGGGGTTATTACATACAATCCCCTTAAATTCACTTCAAACCTCAACTGGTCCCTAACAAAAGCTGATTTTGAAATTTTCTCAAAAATTTGGGAAATTGTTGCTAAACTTTTAAGCTTTCCAGTGTTATAAAAAATTGAAAGCAAGTTTAAAAAATGCTGCCAACATAAAGTAGACATATTGCTAATGTTATTTAGTGTCTAATTTATGTGGTATAACTATTTTCCTTACAGGCAGAATATTTCAAAGTTAGAAAAATGAAAATTTTCACGATTTTTCACATTATTTTGTGATTTTTCACAAGTATTCGCTATAAATATCCACTCAAATTTACCAGTAATATAAAGTAGAATATGTCACGAGAAAACAATCTCAGAATCATTAGGATATGTAAAAGCATCTAGACATTATTAATGGATAAAGTGAAACAGGTCAAAATCACAAAATTTGGCCTGGTCCACTGGGTCATTTTGGGCCGGGTCCTCAAGGGGTTAAAACAGTATTTTTGACTGCGATTACCTCAGCAAGAAGAGTCTGTGAAATCCAGGTGTTGTCCGTGGAAGACCCTTACCTAACCATCTTAGACGATAAAATCATCCTTAAATTAAATCCGTCTTTCCTTCCCAAGGTGGTAACGAATTTCCACAGATCCCAAGATATTGTGCTACCACCTTTCTGTGATCCACCAAATAACGACAAAGAAGCTAATTTTCATTCTTTAGACGTCCGCAGGACGGTCATTACTTACCTAGAGGCTACAAGAGAATGGAGGAGGATTCCAACCTACTATTACAATTCCAAGGGCCTAATAAAGGTAAGAAGGCTTCCAAAGCCTCAATAGCAAGATGGATGAAGTCTGCGATAACAGAAGCCTACAATAAGGTAATAGGTCATCAGGTAAACAGGTTCCGGAGAAACTTAGAGCCCATTCCACCAGGGCAGTCTCTGGCAGCTTCATTAGAGCAGATCTGTAGAGCGGCAACCTGGTCATCACCTCATACGTTCTACAGACATTACAAGCTGAATGTGACAGCGTCTCAGGACATGACGTTCGGACGCAAAGTGTTACAGGCTGTGGTCCCACCCTAAATGGATTATCTGGTATGTCTCCAGGTGGTGCTGTCATGAGGGACGATCTGAAAAGCTGGAATTATTACTCACCGATAATTCGTTTTTCGTGAGTCCATCATGACCGCACCCATTTATTACCCGCCCGCAATGTATATTTCTGTTGTGCTATGTTGGTAGTAATCTGTAAACCACTGAGGAGGTGGAGGGGTGGGGCCCTTTTTAACCTCTTGTGCTTCCTGTTCCTATTAGGACCTATGGGGATCAATCTCCAGGTGGTGCTGTCATGAGGGACTCATGAAAAACGAATTATCGGTGAGTAATAATTCCAGCTTTTCATATCTCTTTAACCTTGCGTTGCACGTAATACTTGGGTCACACATTATACTGTACTCTTTTCTGATATTTATGTGCTGATCACAATTGTCACATATGGTTTCCAGGATAGGAGCCAAGTTCACACTTATTTTGTTTCCACAAGGTCAGAGGTTTATGGGCATTTAGGTTTAGCACTCTGAATCCTTTCTTCACATGGCATGGAGCAGTGGTCGTCCTCAGACATATGGATACTCGGAGCGCTTCTGCTCTTGGCATATTCACTCCTCCATGTCTTGCTTCACTTTTACCACATTTGTAACTAATTCACCTTATATGTGTTATACGTATGGAGGTTCCATATCATAGTACCATGGACCACATCCTATAGTGTTGATGTGATATAACAGCTGCACAGCGCACTCAATCCCATCATATGTAGCATTGTGGTGATATGCCACATGGGATATTCTAGCAATATACTGCACTCGACTACATCAGATGTGACATCATTACATTATGCGGCATTGATAGGCACTATATGTGATATTGCAGTATTTTGGCTATGCTATATGTGATATTGCAGTATTTTGACTATGCTATGTGTGATATTGCAGTATTTTGCCTATGCTATATGTGATATTGCAGTATTTTGGCTATGCTATATGTGATATTGCAGTATTTTGGCTATGCTATATGTGATATTGCAGTATTTTGGCTATTCTATGTGTGATATTGCAGTATTTTAGCTATGCTATGTGTGATATTGCAGTATTTTAGCTATGCTATGTGTGATATTGCAGTATTTTGGCTATGCTATGTGTGATATTGCAGTATTTTAGCTATGCTATGTGTGATATTGCCTTATTTTGGCTATGCTATGTGTGATATTGCAGTATTTTAGCTATGCTATATGTGATATTGCAGTATTTTGGCTATGCTATGTGTGATATTGCAGTATTTTAGCTATGCTATATGTGATATTGCAGTATTTTGGCTATGCTATGTGTGATATTGCAGTATTTTGACTATGCTATGTGTGATATTGCAGTATTTTGGCTATGCTATATGTGATATTGCAGTATTTTGGCTATTCTATGTGTGATATTGCAGTATTTTAGCTATGCTATGTGTGATATTGCAGTATTTTGGCTATGCTATATGTGATATTGCAGTATTTTGGCTATGCTATGTGTGATATTGCAGTATTTTGACTATGCTATGTGTGATATTGCAGTATTTTGACTATGCTATGTGTGATATTGCAGTATTTTGGCTATGCTATATGTGATATTGCAGTATTTTGGCTATTCTATGTGTGATATTGCAGTATTTTAGCTATGCTATGTGTGATATTGCAGTATTTTGGCTATGCTATGTGTGATATTGCAGTATTTTAGCTATGCTATGTGTGATATTGCCTTATTTTGGCTATGCTATGTGTGATATTGCCTTATTTTGGCTATGCCTTATGTGATATTGCATTATTTTGGCTATGCTATATGTGATATTGCAGTATTTTGGCTATGCTATATATGATATTGCAGTATTTTGGCTACGCTATTGTCACAGCATGCCCCACTACAGGTGTTGGAGCCTCTACATGCTTCCCATAGCATTTGGCCCAGCTCCCTGTTGTTCCTGACCTCAGTCCTTGTTCCTGTCCGCAGTCCTTGTCCCTAGTCCCTGCCCGCTGCCTTCCTATTGTTCCTGAGTACTGTCCGCCACCTGCGATCACGCCTACAGTCCTCTGCAGTCCTCTGCCATCTCCTGCCTACTGCTCCTGCCACGCCTCGCCTGCCGTCACTAGCAACCAAGCCAGGGGTAGCGACCTGGGGGTTGCCTGCAGCAGCAAGTCCATCCCACCTTGCGGCGGGCTCTGGTGAAAACCAGCGGCCCCTTAGACTCCGCTCCCTGGTGAGGTTAGTGCCATTGCTAGTGACGGTTCAGTGGATCCACGACTCCAGGCGTTACAGTAGGCTCCAACCATGGATCCCGGCGAGGTGCCTGATCTCCGCGACATAGCCCGAGTGGTCGCCCAACAGGCGCAACAGATCCAGCAATAGTCGCAGCAGATTCAGCAACTCACTGCCGCCTTACAGCAGCGTACTACAGCCCAGCGCTCACCACCTCCTGCTGCTTCTTCGACACTTCGACTGGCTCTCCCAAGCAAATACGCTGGTGACTCCAAGTTGTGCAGGGGATTCCTGACTCAGTGCACCATGCATATTGAACTCTTAAGTAGTCAGTTTTCCACCGAGCGCTCTAAAGTGGCTTTCATCATCAGCCTATTGGAGGGTAGAGCTCTGGCTTGGGCCACGCCGCTGTGGGACCGAGATGACCTTGCTGCTGCCAATCTCCGAACCTTCCTGGCCGAGTTTCGCTCCGTCTTTGAGGAACCTGCCCGTGTGTCTTCTGCTGAGACAGCTCTACTCAATCAGAAGGGAGTTCCTCCGTTGGCGACTACGCCATCCAGTTCCGCACCCTGGCAGCGGAATTAGACTGGAATAAGGCTGCTCTAATAGCCACCTTCAAGAAGGGCCTGTCCAGTCGGGTGAGAGACGTGCTTTCCGCCCGAGACCTACCTACCTACTTTCCTGAACGAACTCATCCTACTGGCCACCAGGGTCGATACTCGTTTTTCTGAGAGAGAGGAGGAGGTCTGGCATGAACGGCGACTAGGCCTGTCCCGTCGCCATCACCAGCTGGCGCCGGTCTTCCAGAATCCTGAAGTTCCGGTGTCCCAGCCGACTCCTGAGATTCCTATGCAGGTGGATCACTTTCGGCTGAGATGTCCCCAATGTCCTCAAGCGTCCGGGAAACGCCAGCACCTAGGTCCGGTGGGAGAGGCGTCCCTAAGTGTGAATGCCACCTCTCCAAAGTTGTCTATGCCAGTCTCCATCCAGACACCCTCAGGACAAACTCACCACACTACTGCCTTTCTCGATTCTGGGTCAGCAGGCAGTTTTATTGCAGCTACATTGGTCCAGAGATGGCGGCTACTCGTGACCCAACTAGCCAGACCCCTGACTATCTCCTCGGTCACGGGCGAGATTCTTACCGACCATGTGCACTACCAGACCGCACCTCTAGTCCTCCAGGTGGGCACTTCACATCAGGAGAAGATCTCCTTCTACGTCCTGCAGCATTCTTCTTCCACCATCCTCCTGGGACTCCCTTTGCTGCGATTACATGCCCCTAAGCTGGACTGGAGAACCGGGAAGATTCTCAGTTGGGGTCAGGACTGTTCCAACCAGTGTCTGAGGTCACCTCAGTCCAAGTACTCTTTGTCGTCACCCGACCCCGCCAAGCCTCTATCCGGCCTACCAGCGGAATACCAAGACTTGCCTGATGCCTTCTCTGCCAAGGAGGCGGACTCTCTACCACCTCATCGGGCGTACGATTGTCCCATAGACCTCCTTCCTGGAACTTCTCCTCCACAAGGTCAGTTGTACCCTCTCTCCGTACCCGATACTGAGGCCATGTCCTCCTACATCCGGGAGAACATACAGAAGGGTTTCATCCGCAAATCCACATCCCCTCCCCACATTATACCTCCCGATCGCCTAGTGCCAGTCGCCACCTCTACTCTTCAGAGAGTGCCCCCCGGAAAGACCTATGTGCGCCCTGCACTTCGAAGACGAATTTTGAAGTGGGGTCATTCCTCTTTTGTGGCCGGACATCCGGGAGCTCAAAAGACCGGGCAATTGATCTCTCGCCACTACTGGTGGCCCAATCTCCTCCAGGATGCCAAGGACTTTGTGGCTTCCTGTGCCGTTTGTGCCAAAAACAAGTCATCCCGTCAAAGACCTGCCGGTCTACTTCAGCCATTGCCGGTTCCAGACCGTCCCTGGCGCCACATAGGGATGGACTTCATCACTGATTTGCCTCCATCTGCAGGCAAGAAAGAGGGGGAGGCCAAAGGGGGGGGAGGGGTACTGTCACGGCCGCGTCCCGTGTTCCGGGCCGCCGCCGCGACCTCTCCATGCAGCCGCCGGGGTCTATGTGCAGGGACCCGGCGTTGCTACTAGTTCGGCCCCGGGGGGCACCTTATCTCGCCCCGCTCCTGTCACCTGCTGTGCCGGCCGGCGCGCGCGTCCCCGCCTTCTAGGGCGCGCGTGCGCCGGCTGTCTCAGCTTTAAAGGGCCAGTCTGCCCCTAATTGGTAGTTGCACCAATCACTCCCTATATAATCCCAGCATGCCCCACCTCAGGTGTTGGAGCCTCTACATGCTTCCCATAGCGTTAGGCCCAGCTCCCTGTTGTTCCTGACCTCAGTCCTTGTCCGCTGTCCTTGTCCCTGCCCGCTGCCTTCCTATTGTTCCTGAGTCCTGTCCGCCACCTGCGGTTACGCCTACAGACCTCTGCCAGCACCATCTCCTGCCTACTGCTCCTGCCACGCCTCGCCTGCCGTCACTAGCAACCAAGCCAGGGGTAGCGACCTGGGGGTCGCCTGCCGCAGCAAGTCCATCCCGCCTTGCGGCGGGCTCTGGTGAAAACCAGCGGCCCCTTAGACTCCGCCCCCTGGTGAGGTTAGTGCCATCGCTGGTGACGGTTCAGTGGATCCACGACTCCAGGTGTTACAGCTATATGTGATATTGCAGTATTTTGGCTATGCTATATGTGACCCAGTAATCCGCCATATCTAATCATGCTATGTGTCGATATAGTTACTAGTTATAGTAATTCGTCACATCTAATTATGTTGTGTGTGTGATATAGCGAATCAGTAATCCGCCGCATCTCATTATGCCAAGGGACTATACATTGAATTACGATCGGTACTATAGCAACATAACAATATGACGTAGCTAATCCTTCTGGACGGGGGATGATCCGTAATCTTGTCTCCGCCCTATATATGTTTCTATTGAATATGAATGGCATCACAATCTTACTTGTTTCTTATTTAGATATACTTTACTATTACGGCGCTGCGCATGAACCAGATTGTTTATTATTATCGACGATGATACTTTATATACAGATATTCATCATTGCTATTGCGCATGCGTTAGATTATTTATATATATACTGCCGACGCCAGTCAGTAACTGTCCACCTATTCACACTTTGAATATACTATTTGTACTATCTGCACTATGTGAATGATACTGATGGCCATTTCATGTTGGCCTGTATAAGTATATCACCTCTAGCGCCATTGATGGCCATCACGTATCTTGGTCTGTATGGAGAGGTTTGCTTCACACACATATGGACAGTTATCAGTTTACAGCTCGCATAGTTAGATCCAGGGTCCCTATATAGTGTCACACTGATGGTGCTGTGTATGTATATATGTATGTGTATATGTATATATAGTGATTGCCATACTCTGGTATCTTGGTCTGTATGGAGAGGTTTCCTTCACACACATATGGACAGTTATCAGTTTACAGCTCGCATAGTTAGGCGTATGATCCAGGGTCCCTGTATAGTGTCACACTGTTGGCGCCAGCCTCTGTGTGTGTGTGTGCATGTATGCGTGTGTATATGTATGTATGTGTGTATATGTGTATATATATATATATATATATATATATATATATAGTGATGCCATATTCTTGTAGTCTGGTTACTTTTACCTCTAGTGACAATGTCTTCCAATGCTACTTTACATGCGTGACTACTCCAAGATGGCGCCGGCTTCTCAGTCGCTTTTATACTCATATATGCGGCTGCCATATTCTTGAAGCCCATACACTTCTGCCTCTAGTGGCAGCTTCTTGATGCTACTGCACATGTGCAGCTCTTCCAATATGGCGCCGGACATGTTTGAGATGTATGATTTTTCATCTAATCTGTAATTGCTCTCAGATGTATAGGTATATATACTATGCCCCTCACCTTACTGCCCACAACCCTGAGGGAGCCGCTAGACGGCAGTACGTGTGGGGTGATTCCTTATCCCATCTGACTCTCATTCTCTTGGACTGCATATGGTGATCTTTTCAATTTTTTTTCCTATTCTCCATTTTTTGTGGTTATATTTTGATTTACCGGGTCTCTGTGTAGGTAGAGATGTTGGATTCCTGTTATTGTACATACGGTCCATGGTCAGAGTGGTAGATTAGTCCTGTCTGGAACGCCAGCAGGACTTATGGGGACATGGTAGTGTTTTTAATGTAGAGCAGTATTTGGGGTGCTGTCTCCCTCATAGCATATGCTATTTTTCTTTTGAGAGGATGGAGACCGAACAGCCGACACACCTGGAATGGTTTTTTCATATTCAGAAACAGGCTGATGATTCAGACAGAGGGCAGGCATGATGTCACAGGGGGCGGGGCTGGATCCCCCAATCCCCTGAGTGATTCACCATCTCTGATCGGCCAGAAGCAGGTGCAGCACTAATTTCTCTGATTGTGCAGTGACATTAGGGCTATGTTCACACATGTTGGGAGTGTCATTGCAGTACTGCAGCATCTGCACAAAAATGATGCAGTAACACAAGTAAATTATGCTAAACGGGAGAGAAGATCAGAGCCTTTTTGTGGAGCTCAACTTCAAAGATAAAAGATGCTTGATCATAATATGTGCATGAAAATGAAGAGAAAAAACAATTCAAAAGCTTCTTTACTTTATTCCAATATCAGCGTTACAGGTAGAGAATACAGTGCTGTGTGGTGTTACAGGTAGAGAATACAGCGTGCTGTGTGGTGTTACAGGTAGAGGATACAGAGTGCTGTGTGGTGTTACAGGTAGAGGATACAGCGTGCTGTGTGGTGTTACAGGTAGAGAATACAGCGTGCTGTGTGGTGTTACAGGTAGAGGATACAGCGTGCTGTGTGGTGTTACAGGTAGAGAATACAGTGCTGTGTGGTGTTACAGGTAGAGAATACAGCGTGCTGTGTGGTGTTACAGGTAGAGAATACAGTGCTGTGTGGTGTTACAGGTAGAGAATACAGCGTGCTGTGTGGTGTTACAGGTAGAGGATACAGCGTGCTGTGTGGTGTTACAGGTAGAGGATACAGAGTGCTGTGTGGTGTTACAGGTAGAGAATACAGTGCTGTGTGGTGTTACAGGTAGAGAATACAGCGTGCTGTGTGGTGTTACAGGTAGAGAATACAGTGCTGTGTGGTGTTACAGGTAGAGAATACAGCGTGCTGTGTGGTGTTACAGGTAGAGAATACAGTGTGCTGTGTGGTGTTACAGGTAGAGAATACAGCGTGCTGTGTGGTGTTACAGGTAGAGGATACAGAGTGCTGTGTGGTGTTACAGGTAGAGAATACAGTGCTGTGTGGTGTTACAGGTAGATAATACAGCGTGCTGTGTGGTGTTACAGGTAGAGAATACAGTGTGCTGTGTGGTGTTACAGGTAGAGAATACAGTGCTGTGTGGTGTTACAGGTAGAGAATACAGTGCTGTGTGGTGTTACAGGTAGAGAATACAGCGTGCTGTGCGGTGTTACAGGTAGAGAATACAGTGCTGTGTGGTGTTACAGGTAGAGAATACAGTGCTGTGTGGTGTTACAGGTAGAGAATACAGTGTGCTGTGTGGTGTTACAGGTAGAGAATACAGTGCTGTGTGGTGTTACAGGTAGAGAATACAGCGCTGTGTGGTGTTACAGGTAGAGAATACAGTGCTGTGTGGTGTTACAGGTAGAGAATACAGCGCTGTGTGGTGTTACAGGTAGAGAATACAGTGCTGTGGGGTGTTACAGGTAGAGAATACAGTGTGCTGTGTGGTGTTACAGGTAGAGAATACAGTGTGTGTGATGTTACAGGTAGAGAATACAGCGCTGTGTGGTGTTACAGGTAGAGAATACAGTGTGCTGTGTGGTGTTACAGGTAGAGAATACAGCGTGCTGTGCGGTGTTACAGGTAGAGAATACAGTGCTGTGTGGTGTTACAGGTAGAGAATACAGCGTGCTGTGTGGTGTTACAGGTAGAGAATACAGCGTGCTGTGTGGTGTTACAGGTAGAGAATACAGTGCTGTGTGGTGTTACAGGTAGAGAATACAGTGCTGTGTGGTGTTACAGGTAGAGAATACAGTGTGCTGTGTGGTATTACAGGTAGAGAATACAGTGTGCTGTGTGGTATTACAGGTAGAGAATACAGTGTGCTGTGTGGTATTACAGGTAGAGAATACAGCGTGCTGTGTGGTGTTACAGGTGGAGAATACAGCGCGCTGTGTGGTGTTACAGGTAGAGAATACAGTGTGCTGTGTGGTGTTACAGGTAGAGAATACAGCGCTGTGTGGTGTTACAGGTAGAGAATACAGTGCTGTGTGGTGTTACACAGCACTGAGACACAGAGACCACGTGACTGAGGCAGAACTCTGCACCTTCTCCATGATGTCCCCTATACACACACAGTGCAGCTCTGGAGTGGTGATTGCAGCTCCAATTAGTTTTGGGTGTGGTCCTGCTGTGCGAGTCTGCTGCTCCTGAGCTCCAAGCAAGCAAGATCTGCCCCTGGGCCTGCTCTCTCCTCCCCAGGGATGAGCGAGGGAGGCGAGGTCCAGGCTTCTGTTTCCCGTGGTAGGCCGCCGGGGAGCAGGAGAAGCCAGCAAGCGGCCTGTACACCTGAAGATTCGGGGATGAGTCGTTCCACCAGGAGTCGCAGTAATTCCATTCCTACTCTCCCCACTGAGGCTGTGGACAACCGAAGAAGCCGAAAGGTTTCCAGAAAGGAGGAATCCACCTCAGGAAAGCAGAGTGCCACCAGCAGAAAGCCAGGTACTTCTGGGAGAAAGCTGAGTGCTCACGGGGGTGAAGCCGACCTCGGTGAGGAAGGCTGGGGAGTGCGGAGGGCCCGGGAGTCTCTCTCCACCTATGGCTCCCGGGTCATGAGCCACCTCCGTGAGTATGAAGAAGCCAGCAAGTCTTTGAGGAGGCTCCGGGAGGAACTGCGCTACGCCCGTGCCAGGGCCAACCAGGCTACAAAGAGGAAGAAGTCTGAGATCCTGGCGGAAGTAAAGAGACTTGAAATGGAAATAAAAGATTTGGAGGAGAGGAAAGCGGAGATACGGGAGATGAGTGGTGGATTTAAAGAAAAACTTATAAATGATGACCGTTTCCGGGAGATGGCTGATAACAGAGAAAGAAGGTTGATGGGGCTGCAACCTGAAAGCCAGGTGGATGAGGATGATGATGACGACGACAACAACAACAATGAGATGGATGAAGACCAACAGCCAGACCCACCTGGCAGCCTGCAGCAACACCAGCAGGCTCCGTACAGTGGGCCCCCTGCACAGCAGCCGGTGGTGACACCTGCCGACTCAGGGGAGGACAGTGACAGCAGCGGCCAGGGAGGGGCGCTCATGGCCCAGATCAGGATGATCGAGTCCCCAGTGTGCCCTCAGAACTTTGTGTTTGGAGATGAACTCCCAGAGGAGGCACCTGGGGGCAAGAAGGGAAAGACCAAGGCAAAGCAGCAAGAAGTGGTGAGTTACATCTACACCCCCCTCCCTGAGACCCCTGAGCCGGCCGCAGGGTCCGTTCATTGTGCGAGCCCCGTTACCCAGCCCAGCCCGTGTTCTGTAGTGGACTCGGTGCAAAGGTGCGGGGAGAATACAGATACTAAAAGGGCGCTGAGCTCCAGCCTTGTTTGTAGTAACAGGGATGGAGCAGAGAAGGCATCGGCCAAACGGCCGGACAGTGAGGGTGGCCCAGCGGTGGGCAAGAAGGCAGACTCCGGTGCTGTAGTTCACTCCCCTGTGGGAGGGGGGGGTGACCCAGTGCCGGAGGTAGTTGCGGTGGCTCCAGACGCTCCCAATAAGACAGGCCAAATAAAAGCTGCAAAAAGGGAAATTTTGTTTTGTATTGGCGCCGCTGATCCCACTGATCAGCGGCACTTGGACAATGCTAAAGACACTGCTGATGAGGCGGAGGGCACTAAAAAGAACAGAGTTGGGATGGCCTCTAGACCGGGCAAGCAGGCTGTCCGGTCCCTTAAAGGGCCAGCGGAGGCTGTCCCAGCTCTAGTGCCCCCGGGATGCTGAGGCAAAAAGGATAGCAAAAACAAAAGAATCATTATCATCCTGTGCTGCATCTGCTGCTGGTCCAGCCAGTGTGATTGAGGGAGGGGATGGGGGTGCGGGGTGTACGAATGATGAAGTGATGGAGTGTGGGGTGACCAGGGATAGTGTTATTGGGGGTGGTAGTGATGGTGTTATGGGGGGTGGTGATGTTGTTATTGGGGGTGGGAATGATGTGATCGGGGAAAATGTTATTGCAGGTGGTGGTAATGTTACTGGGGACAATGTCATTGAAGGTGGTGATGCTGTTATTGGGGGTGGTGGTGATGTTATGGGGGGGATTGGGGAAGTTACTAGAGACAATGTTATTGGGGGAGGTGGTGATGGTGGTGTAGGGGCAGGGACTGGTCCGGTTGCACCCCCAGCAGTAAAAGGACGCTGGTTGACCTCAGGGAGATCAACCAAAACACCGCAGAGACACCATCACGTGTCTCAACGTCAGTGTATTCTAGAACATTGCCCCCTGGGAAATCGAATATGCAAAAGAACACTGCAGAGACACCATCACATGTCTCGACGTCAGTGAACTAGCCAGACCTTCCCTCCGGGAAGGAACAACCAAGCCAAAGCGTTCTCCAGTCAAGGAAACCACCTCAGCAAGGTATCCATCCACAGACAGCTGTTTCGGGGTTTTTGCCCCTCATCAGTGTGGAGTAGGTTTCTGGCTAGTGGGAGCAATGACTAGTATGTGCATGCAAAAGGACGCTGGTTGACCTCAGGGAGATCAACCAAAACACCGCAGAGACACCATCACGTGTCTCAACGTCAGTGTATTCTAGAACATTGCCCCCTGGGAAATCGAATATGCAAAAGAACACTGCAGAGACACCATCACATGTCTCGACGTCAGTGAACTAGCCAGACCTTCCCTCCGGGAAGGAACAACCAAGCCAAAGCGTTCTCCAGTCAAGGAAACCACCTCAGCAAGGTATCCATCCACAGACAGCTGTTTCGGGGTTTTTTGCCCCTCATCAGTGTGGAGTAGGTTTCTGGCTAGTGGGAGCAATGACTAGTATGTGCATGCAAAAGGACGCTGGTTGACCTCAGGGAGATCAACCAAAACACCGCAGAGACACCATCCCAGGGGGCAATGTTCTAGAATACACTGACGTTGAGACACGTGATGGTGTCTCTGCGGTGTTTTGGTTGATCTCCCTGAGGTCAACCAGCGTCCTTTTGCATGCACATACTAGTCATTGCTCCCACTAGCCAGAAACCTACTCCACACTGATGAGGGGCAAAAACCCCGAAACAGCTGTCTGTGGATGGATACCTTGCTGAGGTGGTTTCCTTGACTGGAGAACGCTTTGGCTTGGTTGTTCCTTCCCGGAGGGAAGGTCTGGCTAGTTCACTGACGTCGAGACATGTGATGGTGTCTCTGCAGTGTTCTTTTGCATATTCGATTTCCCAGGGGGCAATGTTCTAGAATACACTGACGTTGAGACACGTGATGGTGTCTCTGCGGTGTTTTGGTTGATCTCCCTGAGGTCAACCAGCGTCCTTTTGCATGCACATACTAGTCATTGCTCCCACTAGCCAGAAACCTACTCCACACTGATGAGGGGCAAAAACCCCGAAACAGCTGTCTGTGGATGGATACCTTGCTGAGGTGGTTTCCTTGACTGGAGAACGCTTTGGCTTGGTTGTTCCTTCCCGGAGGGAAGGTCTGGCTAGTTCACTGACGTCGAGACATGTGATGGTGTCTCTGCAGTGTTCTTTTGCACCCCCAGCAGTGACGGCCCCTAGAAGTTATGCGGGGGCCGCTGCTGGGGGGTGGTAGAATGCCCTCCTCTTCTCCAGGCTCTGGGGACGGCATGTTGCGACGGCGTTTCCTGGAGGCTCTTAAGAAGGGGGGAAAGATCGATCAATGTAGAGGGAAGAGAGGTTGATCTATCCTACTGGATAGACAGGCATGGCCTTGCTGCCTTCCGAGAACAAAGAAGAGGGGAAACCACTTCCCTTCCAACAGCCGGGCAGGGTGGTTTCCGTAGGAATGTGGTTCGTTTTCGGTGGCGGGGCAGTGATACATGTCCTTCAAGGACCAAGGTGGTTGAGCTCCTGCTGAAGATGAGCTTCAAGGCAACTGACATCTATGCTTTGATACATCCTCATGGTACACCCGAGTTCGATGTCAGTTTTGTTCGGCCAGAGGGGCTTGAGCTTTTCTGGTCGAACTATGAATTGATAAAGAACGAGCCCGGCTGGCGGGACTTTGCCGTGCAGGCATTGTCTCGCCAAACTGAAGTCAAGAGAGTGACCGTCTTGACCCGTTATGAGTCACTCTCTTGTGTGGATATCATGACATGGTTAGGGCGGTACGGTGAGGTCATTGGTATTCCACAAAAAAATAGGGATGAGTTTGGCATCTGGTCAGGGGCCTGGACTTTTGTGGTAAAACTCAGACGTTCAGGAAATACGGTTACCCATATTCCATCTTCTGCCTTCCTCGGGAGAGATCGTATCCAGATCTTCTACCAGGGTCAGCCGAAGCTCTGTCACAGGTGCGGCGACCCCACACACTTCAGTGCCAACTGTACGGTACAGAAGTGTTCCTTGTGTGGGGGTGTAGGCCATCATGCTGCATCTTGTGCGGAGATTAGGTGTCACCTGTGTGGTGACTTAGGTCACCCTTTTAGTCGTTGTCCTCGTTCCTTTGCCAATGCGGTCTTGGCCCCGGTGGGTGAAGGCCATGAGCTGGAATCTGCTGGGGAGGGGACTAGCAGAGGTGGAGGAGCTGAGGGGCCAGTGAGGAATAGCAAGAAGACGACACCAGCCAGACTGAGGCGTCTTGATAAGCGCCAAAAAGAGAGGGCCATGGGGGAATCCCAAGTTACTGGGAGAACCTCTGGTCCTGTCCCAGAGGCCAATCATGCTGCTGAGGCCCTGAGGGATGATGAACTGAATGAGGAGGTCAGGAGGTTGCGTAGAGAGGAAGGTGCTGTCACCCCTGAGTCGTCCCATTGTGAGAGCGCGAATGAGGATGACGGGGAGGGATGGCAGGAGAAGAAACGTAAGCGGGGTACAAGTAGAAAAAAGGGAGATTTAAGATCTTCTCCTACCCTGGTCCAGGTGCCAAAGGAAGGTGAGACTTTCTCTCCTCTGATCGGTCTTTCCAATCAGTTCCAAGCCCTCGACAACATCTCTTCCTCTCCAGAAGAGGAAGCTGAGGGTGAGGTTTTGAAGGTGGCGGCAAAGCCTCCAGGGGGGCCGAGCCTTTTTCTCCTAGGGAGGTTGTGTCCTCAGGGGAGGGGACTGGCCCAGAGTCTGGGGACGAGGACGGTAATATTGACAGGGTTATTGAGTTAGAAATGGGGAGGTGCCTGATTCTAGATGTCCTCATGAAGGGACAGGAACTTCGCCTTATTAACATCTATGGTCCACAGTCCAAGTGGGATCGGAAGTGTCTCTTTATGAGGATCAAGCCCTATCTTTTTACAAGTCGGCAGGTGGTCTTTGGAGGGGACTTCAATGTCATTCAATGACAGGATAGGGGAGGTTCCAGAGACAAGCTGACTTATGATGGCGTCGCCCTGAATAGTATAGCTAGTGAGGCTCGCCTGGTGGATGTTCACATCCGGCATACACCAGGCCACGCGGGATTCACCTATCATAGGGGTAGTTGTAGGTCCAGGATAGACAGGTTTTATTTAAAGGAGGAAGCCGTCTCTTCAGCAGTGTCCGTTGTTGAGGTGGAGTTCTCCGACCACTGTTTAATTTTGTTTTCTCTGAATGTTACAGAGACCCCCCGGATGGGTAGAGGCTACTGGAAGCTCAATTCGTCTCTTTTCCCTGAAAAGGTCCAGATCGGGGATCCTGGAGGTCGTCAGATCCTTTTACTCGCACCTCTTGGGGAGGAAGGATCTAGATCGGGATAAGGCCTCAGCTTTCTTGACTGAAACCGTCCCTGAACCAGGGGTAGACCCCTCTCTTGACGTTTTGACAGAGATGATCCAAGAAGAGGAAGTCAGGGTGGCTATTGATGGTCTTGCCCTCAAGAAGTCACCCGGTCCAGATGGCTTAACATCTGAGTTCTATAAGACCTTTAAGGACACTTTGGTACCCCTCTTGACTGAGGTATTAAATGAGTGTCTCTCCTCGGGCACTCTGCCGAGGTCAATAAGGAGGTCAGACCCGTCCCGCATTGAGAATTGGCGTCCCATAGCGCTTCTCAATGCGGACAGAAAGATTCTGGCAAAAGTGCTGTTTAATCGGCTGGTGAAGTTTGCACCTCAGCTCCTTTCGGGGGCCCAGCATTGCTCTGTTCCAGACCGCAGTACCTTTAGTGCTGTGCTCGGTGTCCGGGAGGCTGTGGAGAAGGGTAGGGCAGGTCACTGGAAGGGGTACTTGCTGTCCTTGGATCAGGCAAAAGCGTTTGATCGGGTTGACCACGAGTACCTCTGGTCTGTTCTTCTGAGATATGGCCTGCCGGGGGGGGGGGGGGTTGTTGATTGGCTTAAGACCTTGTATACAGGGGCAGAGAGTTTCCCGCTTGTGAATGGTTGGATTGGCCGCTCTTTTGAGGTTGCATCTGGTGTCCGTCAGGGTTGCCCTTTGAGCCCACTGTTGTACGTGTTTGCAGTTGATCCTTTCCTTAGGAGGATTGATTGTGGACCGTTGGCAGGGGTGAGAATGGACCCTGCGGTGCCGGATTCCACTCTGAGGGTGGTAGCATACGCCGATGATGTGACCATATTCGTCTCCTCGCAAGAGGAGGTGCAGTGTGTGATGTCAGAGGTGGAGCGCTACTCAGAGGCATCTGGGTCCAAGATCAACCAGGATAAGTATAAGAGTCTCTGGCTGGGAGGTGGAGATCCTGGATTTGATCTCCCGGACACCCTTCCAGAGCCCCAGGAGTCTGCAAAAGTCCTCGGCATCGAATTCGGCCAAGGGGATTACCCCAAACTAAACTGGGACAGCAGGCTTAAGATCGCCGCTCAGAAGGTGGATCAGTGGAAGGGTTGGTCTTTGACCCTCAGGGAAAGGGTTAACCTGATCAAAACTTTCCTGCTCCCTTTGCTGATATATCTGGGCAGTGTTTGCATTTTGCCAGAACCGCTCTGGACTCGGGTCTACAGTGTGTTCTTCCAACTGTTATGGGGGAATAGACTGAACCTAGTCAAGAGGGAGGTTACTTACCGTACGAGGAGACAAGGGGGGTTGTGTATGGTGATTACTTACCGTACGAGGAGACAAGGGGGGTTGTGTATGGTCAACCCCGTGGTGTTCCCGGTGAATACCTTTCTTAAGACCAACATTGCAAACCTCTGGAAAGAGAGGGCTCCTCCGTGGGTATTCTCCTGTAGGTTTCGGCCTTTCTTCCAGGAATGGGAGACAGGAGGGCAAGTGAAGGATCTCCGCACACCACACGGGCATCTTCCGGCTTATGCTACCCTGGTTCTGAAGGTCATTCGTCGGTGGGGTTTGGGGATGTGGGAGATTAGGACTCTGTCGAGGAAATTCCTTGACAATAGGGTCCTGTCGTCCCATTTCCAGAAGCCGCTGGCGCTCAAGGATTGCCCAAGCCGGGATCTGGAGGTTGGTTTGGGCCTATTGAATTCCATCAGAATCCCCTTGAAGTTTTGGGACTTGGCTTGGCGCTGCTTCCATGGGAAACTGTATGTGAGGGACAATCTGAAGTGCAGGAGCTCTGAGGATCGGGGATGTCCCCGGGAGGAGTGTGCAGGAGCTGTGAGGATGGGGGATGTCCCCGGGAGGAGTGTGCGGGAGCTGTGAGGATGGGGGATGTCCCCGGGAGGAGTGTGCAGGAGCTGTGAGGATGGGGGACGTCTCCGGGAGGAGTGTGCGGGAGCTGTGAGGATCGGGGATGTCCCCGGGAGTAGTGTGGAGGCATGCTGGAAAGCATGGGGCATTTTCTGCTTCATTGTCCCTTTAATACAGAGGTTTACAACAGGGTGGGCGCTTCCATCGGATGGCCCAGGTTGGCCCGTCTCTCCTATGCGGAATGGGCCTATGGAGCATTCAGAAACCTTGGTGGCTGGGACCGGAGCACTTTATTCCTAGTCAGCATAGTGGTCAGGTACCACACGTGGAGTGCACGGTGTTAAGTATCGACGCAGTGTAAAATCCTCCCTGTGGATGAGGTGGTTAGGGGCACAGTGCCTCCTGTGGATGAGGTGGTTAGGGGAGCGGCGCCCCCTGTGGATGAGGTGGTTAGGGACACAGCGCCTCCTGTGGATGAGGTGGTTAGGGGCACAGCGCCCCCTGTGGATGAGGTGGTTAGGGGCACAGCGCCCCCTGTGGATGAGGTGGTTAGGGGCACAGTGCCTCCTGTGGATGAGGTGGTTAGGGGAGCGGCGCCCCCTGTGGATGAGGTGGTTAGGGACACAGCGCCTCCTGTGGATGAGGTGGTTAGGGGCACAGCGCCCCCTGTGGATGAGGTGGTTAGGGGAGCAGCGCCCCCTGTGGATGAGGTGGTTAGGGGCACACTCGGTGGCCTGGTGAAGGTGCGCTCTCTGGAGTACGAGAGGCTGGGGGCTGGTAGGGCCTCTTGTCTTTGGAGGGGCTCTGCCTTTAAGGTTCCTTAGCCTGCGTCTCCTCTCCTGGTGGTGGGCTGATGCTGGCACATTAGTCTTTTGGTTTGTGCTGTAGCTGTATAGGAATATAGGGCTTGTAGGTACTGAACTTTGGCTTTCGGGCTGTGTGTGGGGCTGAGAAGCCCCACTATGGTTTGCTGTGTATGTTTCTGTATATTATTAGTGTGTATATTGTTAATGTGTTTATTTGTGTATATAGTTTGCATAGTTTGTGTTGGGTCTCCACCTAGGGTTGGGGTTTAGTTGGGGGAGGGGGGTGCACTATATGGGGGAGGGGTGCACTATATGGGGGAGGGGGTGCACTATATGGGGGAGGGCGGTGCACTATATGGGGGAGGGGTGTACTATATGGGGGAGAGGGTGCACTATATGGGGGAGGGGGTGCACTATATGGGGGAGGGGGGTGCACTATATGGGGGAGGGGGGTGCACTATATGGGGGAGGGGCGCACTATATGGGGGAGGGGGGTGCACTATATGGGGGAGGGGTGCACTATATGGGGGAGGGGTGCACTATATGGGGAGGGGGTGCACTATATGGGGGAGGGGGTGCACTATATGGGGGGTGCACTATATGGGGGGTGCACTATATGGGGGAGAGGGTGCACTATATGGGGGAGAGGGTGCACTATATGGGGGAGGGGGGTGCACTATATGGGGGAGGGGGTGCACTATATGGGGGGGTGCTATATGAGGGAGGGGGTGCACTATATGGGGGGTGCTATATGGGGAGGGGGTGCGCTATATGGGGAGGGGGTGCACTATATGGGGGAGGGGGGTGCACTATATGGGGGAGGGGGGTGCACTATATGGGGGAGGGGGGTGCACTATATGGGGGAGGGGGGTGCACTATATAGGGGAGGGGTGCACTAAATGGGGGGTGCAGTACAGCATAATGGTGGGTGCAGTATATGGGGGAGGGGCTGCAGTACAGAATAATGATGGGTGCAGTATATGGGAAAGGGGGTGCATTCACCATTGTGCCTCCTTGCACCCCCTCCCCCATATACTGCACCCCCCTCCCCCATATACTGCACCCCTCCCCATATACTGCACCCCCTCCTCCATATACTGCACCCCTCCCCCATATACTGCACCCTCTCCCCATATACTGCACCCCTCCCCATATACTGCACCCCCTCCCCCATATACTGCACCCCCTCCCCCATATACTGCACCCCTTCCCATATACTGCACCCCCTCCCCCATATACTGCACCCCTCCCCCATATACTGCACCCCTTCCCATATACTACACCCCCTCCCCCATATACTGCACCCCTCCCCCATATACTGCACCCCCTCCCCCATATACTGCACCCCTCCCCCATATACTGCACCCCCTCCCCCATATACTGCAGCCCCTCCCCTCCCCCATATACTGCACCCCTCCCCCATATACTGCACCCCCTCCCCCATATACTGCACCCCTCCCCGCATATACTGCACCCCCTCCCCCATATACTGCACCCCTTCCCATATACTACACCCCCTCCCCATATACTGCACCCCCTCCCCCATATACTGCACCCCTTCCCATATACTACACCCCCTCCCCCATATACTGCACCCCCTCCCGCATATATTGCACCCCCTCCCTATATACTGCACCCCTCCCCCATATACTACACCCCCTCCCCCATATACTGCACCCCATCCCCTATATACTGCACCCCCTCCCCTATATACTGCACCCCCTCCCCCATATACTGCACCCCCTCCCCCCATATACTGCACCCCATATACTGCACCCCCTCCCCCATATACTGCACCCCCTCCCCCATATACTGCACCCCCTCCCCCATATACTGCACCCCATATACTGCACCACCATTATCATACTTACTGCTCTGTCCCCTATAACAATTACCTGCAGACAGAAGCAACTTGGTGGCAGCCCTATAGACCAGTGAGGCTACACTGAATAGGCCACGCCTGCTGTGCAGTCACGTGACTTGAGGAAGTCATGTGACCTTGTGACGTCGGCAGGTCTTTTTACAGTATGGGATACAGACATTCCCCTTCTTTCCCCATGATGCCCCACAGGCTCCGCCCCACGTGGTAAAAATGTCTCCTATACTCCGGCCATTTTACGTAGATTGTAAGCCCCGCCTTACCTATCCAAGCGGGTTGTCCCGCCCCCCTACTATCACAGGAATATGATAGGATAGCACGGGTCACGTGTACCACAGCCATCCTGACGTTATTGCCGATGGCCAGGTCTCATTGACGAGTCTGAGGCCACTCTGTGCGCATGTGCAGATCACAGCAGCTGCGCCTGGTTACTATGACAACGGTGGACAACAGCTTTCCTTCCGTGACCGTCCCAGCATCCTCCACGGCGTCCCTCACCGACCACCGGTCCCAGGTAACGGCGAATTCTGTGTCCTGTGTGTGAGAGAGACCCCGGACATACCGACCATAGAGAGAGAGACCCCTGAGATACCGACCATAGAGAGAGAGACCCCCGGACATACCGACCATAGAGAGAGAGAGACCCCCGAGATACCGACCATAGAGAGAGAGAGACCCCCGAGATACCGACCATAGAGAGAGAGAGACCCCCGGACATACCGACCATAGAGAGAGAGACCCTCGAGATACCGACCATAGAGAGAGAGAGAGACCCCCGAGATACCGACCATAGAGAGAGAGAGAGACCCCCGAGATACCGACCATAGAGAGAGAGACCCCCGAGATACCGACCATAGAGAGAGAGAGACCCCCGAGATACCGACCATAGAGAGAGAGAGACCCCCGAGATACCGACCATAGAGAGAGAGAGAGAGAGACCCCTGAGATACCGACCATAGAGAGAGAGAGAGACCCCCGAGATACCGACCATAGAGAGAGAGAGACCCCGGAGATACCGACCATAGAGAGAGAGAGAGAGAGACCCCTGAGATACCGACCATAGAGAGAGAGAGAGACCCCCGAGATACCGACCATAGAGAGAGAGAGAGAGAGACCCCTGAGATACCGACCATAGAGAGAGAGAGAGACCCCCGAGATACGAACCATAGAGAGAGAGACCCCCGGAGATACCGACCATAGAGAGAGAGAGAGAGACCCCTGAGATACCGACCATAGAGAGAGAGAGAGAGAGACCCCTGAGATACCGACCATAGAGAGAGAGAGAGACCCCCGAGATACCGACCATAGAGAGAGAGAGAGAGAGACCCCTGAGATACCGACCATAGAGAGAGAGAGAGACCCCCGAGATACCGACCATAGAGAGAGAGAGAGAGAGACCCCTGAGATACCGACCATAGAGAGAGAGAGAGACCCCCGAGATACCGACCATAGAGAGAGAGAGACCCCGGAGATACCGACCATAGAGAGAGAGAGAGACCCCCGAGATACCGACCATAGAGAGAGAGACCCCCGGACATACCGACCATAGAGAGAGAGACCCCCGGACATACCGACCATAGAGAGAGAGAGACCCCCGAGATACCGACCATAGAGAGAGAGACCCCCGAGATACCGACCATAGAGAGAGAGACCCCCGGACATACCGACCATAGAGAGAGAGAGACCCCCGAGATACCGACCATAGAGAGAGAGACCCCCGAGATACCGACCATAGAGAGAGAGACCCCCGAGATACCGACCATAGAGAGAGAGACCCCCGAGATACCGACCATAGAGAGAGAGACCCCCGAGATACCGACCATAGAGAGAGAGACCCCCGGACATACCGACCATAGAGAGAGAGACCCCCGGACATACCGACCATAGAGAGAGAGACCCCCGGACATACCGACCATAGAGAGAGAGACCCCCGAGATACCGACCATAGAGAGAGAGACCCCCGGACATACCGACCATAGAGAGAGAGAGACCCCCGAGATACCGACCATAGAGAGAGAGAGACCCCTGAGATACCGACCATAGAGAGAGAGACCCCCGAGATACCGACCATAGAGAGAGAGAGAGACCCCCGAGATACCGACCATAGAGAGAGAGAGACCCCCGAGATACCGACCATAGAGAGAGAGAGACCCCCGAGATACCGACCATAGAGAGAGAGACCCCTGAGATACCGACCATAGAGAGACCCCCGAGATACCGACCATAGAGAGAGAGACCCCCGAGATACCGACCATAGAGAGAGAGACCCCCGAGATACCGACCATAGAGAGAGAGAGACCCCTGAGATACCGACCATAGAGAGAGAGGAGGACCCCCGAGATACCGACCATAGAGAGAGAGAGATCCCCGGACATACCGACCATAGAGAGAGAGACCCCCGAGATACCGACCATAGAGAGAGAGAGATCCCCGAGATACCGACCATAGAGAGAGAGACCCCCGGAGATACCGACCATAGAGAGAGAGAGAGACCCCCGAGATACCGACCATAGAGAGAGAGACCCCCGAGATACCGACCATAGAGAGAGAGACCCCCGAGATACCGACCATAGAGAGAGAGACCCCCGAGATACCGACCATAGAGAGAGAGAGACCCCTGAGATACCGACCATAGAGAGAGAGAGACCCCCGAGATACCGACCATAGAGAGAGAGAGATCCCCGGACATACCGACCATAGAGAGAGAGACCCCCGAGATACCGACCATAGAGAGAGAGAGATCCCCGAGATACCGACCATAGAGAGAGAGACCCCCGGAGATACCGACCATAGAGAGAGAGACCCCCGGAGATACCGACCATAGAGAGAGAGACCCCCGGACATACCGACCATAGAGAGAGAGACCCCTGAGATACCGACCATAGACAGAGAGACCCCAGAGATACCGACCATAGAGAGAGAGACCCCCGGAGATACCGACCATAGAGAGAGAGAGAGAGAGAGAGAGAGACCCCCGAGATACCGACCATAGAGAGAGAGACCCCCGAGATACCGACCATAGAGAGAGAGAGAGAGACCCCCGAGATACCGACCATAGAGAGAGAGACCCCCGAGATACCGACCATAGAGAGAGAGAGACCCCCGGACATACCGACCATAGAGAGAGAGAGACCCCCGGACATACCGACCATAGAGAGAGAGACCCCCGGACATACCGACCATAGAGAGAGAGACCCCCGAGATACCGACCATAGAGAGAGAGACCCCCGAGATACCGACCATAGAGAGAGAGACCCCGGAGATACCGACCATAGAGAGAGAGACCCCCGAGATACCGACCATAGAGAGAGAGAGACCCCGGAGATACCGACCATAGAGAGAGAGACCCCCGAGATACCGACCATAGAGAGAGAGACCCCCGAGATACCGACCATAGAGAGAGAGACCCCCGAGATACCGACCATAGAGAGAGAGACCCCCGAGATACCGACCATAGAGAGAGAGAGACCCCCGAGATACCGACCATAGAGAGAGAGACCCCCGAGATACCGACCAGAAAGAGAGAGAGACCCCCGAGATACCGACCATAGAGAGAGAGAGAGACCCCCGAGATACCGACCATAGAGAGAGAGAGACCCCCGAGATACCGACCATAGAGAGAGAGAGAGACCCCCGAGATACCGACCATAGAGAGAGAGAGAGAGACCCCCGAGATACCGACCATAGAGAGAGAGACCCCCGAGATACCGACCATAGAGAGAGAGAGACCCCCGAGATACGACCATAGAGAGAGAGACCCCCGAGATACCGACCATAGAGAGAGAGACCCCCGAGATACCGACCATAGAGAGAGAGAGAGAGAGACCCCCGAGATACCGACCATAGAGAGAGAGAGACCCCCGAGATACCGACCATAGAGAGAGAGAGACCCCCGAGATACCGACCATAGAGAGAGAGAGACCCCGGAGATACCGACCATAGAGAGAGAGACCCCCGAGATACCGACCATAGAGAGAGAGAGACCCCGGAGATACCGACCATAGAGAGAGAGACCCCCGAGATACCGACCATAGAGAGAGAGAGACCCCCGAGATACGGACCATAGAGAGAGAGACCCCCGAGATACCGACCATAGAGAGAGAGAGACCCCCGAGATACCGACCATAGAGAGAGAGACCCCCGAGATACCGACCATAGAGAGAGAGACCCCCGAGATACCGACCATAGAGAGAGAGACCCCCGGACATACCGACCATAGAGAGAGAGAGACCCCCGAGATACCGACCATAGAGAGAGAGAGAGACCCCCGAGATACCGACCATAGAGAGAGAGACCCCCGAGATACCGACCATAGAGAGAGAGACCCCCGAGATACCGACCATAGAGAGAGAGAGACCCCCGAGATACCGACCATAGAGAGAGAGAGACCCCGGAGATACCGACCATAGAGAGAGAGAGAGACCCCCGAGATACCGACCAGAGAGAGAGAGAGAGAGAGAGAGACCCCGGAGATACCGACCATAGAGAGAGAGAGAGACCCCTGAGATACCGACCATAGAGAGAGAGACCCCCGAGATACCGACCATAGAGAGAGAGACCCCTGAGATACCGACCATAGAGAGAGAGAGACCCCTGAGATACCGACCATAGAGAGAGAGAGACCCCGGAGATACCGACCATAGAGAGAGAGAGACCCCCGAGATACCGACCATAGAGAGAGAGAGAGACCCCCGAGATACCGACCATAGAGAGAGAGAGAGAGACCCCCGAGATACCGACCATAGAGAGAGAGAGAGACCCCCGAGATACCGACCATAGAGAGAGAGAGAAACCCCCGAGATACCGACCATAGAGAGAGAGAGACCCCCGAGATACCGACCATAGAGAGAGAGACCCCCGAGATACCGACCATAGAAAGAGAGAGAGACCCCCGAGATACCGACCAGAGAGAGAGAGAGACCCCGGACATACCGACCATAGAGAGAGAGAGAGACCCCCGAGATACCGACCATAGAGAGAGAGAGACCCCCGAGATACCGACCATAGAGAGAGAGAGACCCCGGAGATACCGACCATAGAGAGAGAGAGAGACCCCCGAGATACCGACCAGAGAGAGAGAGAGAGAGAGAGAGACCCCGGAGATACCGACCATAGAGAGAGAGAGAGCCCCTGAGATAACCGACCATAGAGAGGAGACCCCCGAGATACCGACCATAGAGAGAGAGACCACTGAGATACCGACCATAGAGAGAGAGAGACCCCTGAGATACCGACCATAGAGAGAGAGAGACCCCTGAGATACCGACCATAGAGAGAGAGAGAGCACCCCGAGATACCGACCATAGACTAGAAGAGAGAGACCCCCGAGATACCGACCATAGAGAGAGAGAGAGAGGACCCCCGAGATACCGACCAATATAGAGAGAGAGAGACCCCCCGAGATACCGACCATAGAGAGAGAGAGGAACCCCCTGAGATACCGACATAGAGAGAGAGAGACCCCCGAGGATACCGACCATAGAGAGAGAGACCCCGAATATACGACCATAAGAGAGAGAGAGACCCCCGAGATACCGACCTAGAGAGAGAGAGAGACCCCGAGATACCGACCATAGAGAGAGAGAGAGACCCCCGAGATACCGACCATAGAGAGAGAGAGACCCCCGAGATACCGACCATAGAGAGAGAGAGAGACCCCCGAGATACCGACCATAGAGAGAGAGAGAGACCCCGAGATACCGACCATAGAGAGAGAGACCCCCGAGATACCGACCATAGAGAGAGAGAGACCCCCGAGATACCGACCATAGAGAGAGAGAGAGACCACCGAGAATACAGACCATAGAGAGAGAGACCCCCGAGATACCGACCATAGAGAGAGAGAGACCCCCGAGATACCGACCATAGAGAGAGAGAGACCCCGAGATACCGACCATAGAGAGAGAGACCCCCGAGATACCGACCATAGAGAGAGAGACCCCCGAGATACCGACCATAGAGAGAGAGAGACCCCGAGATACCGACCATAGAGAGAGAGAGAGACCCCCGAGATACCGACCATAGAGAGAGAGAGACCCCCGAGATACCGACCATAGAGAGAGAGACCCCCGAGATACCGACCATAGAGAGAAAGAGACCCCCGAGATACCGACCATAGAGAGAGAGACCCCCGAGATACCGACCATAGAGAGAGAGAGACCCCCGAGATACCGACCATAGAGAGAAAGAGAGAGAGAGACCCCCGAGATACCGACCATAGAGAGAGAGACCCCGGACATACCGACCATAGAGAGAGAGAGACCCCCGAGATACCGACCATAGGGAGAGAGACCTCCGAGATACCGACCATAGAGAGAGAGAGAGACCCCC
Organism: Dendropsophus ebraccatus; assembly: GCF_027789765.1. Taxonomy (NCBI): domain Eukaryota; kingdom Metazoa; phylum Chordata; class Amphibia; order Anura; family Hylidae; genus Dendropsophus; species Dendropsophus ebraccatus. The sequence goes on from NC_091455.1 coordinate 880,988, forward strand.
GAGATACCGACCATAGAGAGAGAGAGACCCCCGAGATACCGACCATAGAGAGAGAGAGACCCCCGGACATACCGACCATAGAGAGAGAGACCCCCGGACATACCGACCATAGAGAGAGAGAGACCCTCGAGATACCGACCATAGAGAGAGAGAGACCCCCGAGATACCGACCATAGAGAGAGAGAGACCCCGGACATACCGACCATAGAGAGAGAGAGAGACCCCCGAGATACCGACCATAGAGAGAGAGAGACCCCCGAGATACCGACCATAGAGAGAGAGAGACCCCCGAGATACCGACCATAGAGAGAGAGACCCCTGAGATACCGACCATAGAGAGAGAGACCCCCGAGATACCGACCATAGAGAGAGAGAGACCCCCGAGATACCGACCATAGAGAGAGAGAGACCCCCGAGATACCGACCATAGAGAGAGAGACCCCCGAGATACCGACCATAGAGAGAGAGAGACCCCGGACATACCGACCATAGAGAGAGAGACCCCCGAGATACCGACCATAGAGAGAGAGAGACCCCCGAGATACCGACCATAGAGAGAGAGAGACCCCCGAGATACCGACCATAGAGACAGAGAGAGAGAGAGAGACCCCCGAGATACCGACCATAGAGAGAGAGAGACCCCCGAGATACCGACCATAGAGAGAGAGAGACCCCCGAGATACCGACCATAGAGCGAGAGACCCCCGAGATACCGAACATAGAGAGAGAGACCCCCGAGATACCGAACCATAGAGAGAGAGACCCCCGATGATACCCGACCATAGAGAGAGAGGACCCCCGAAGATACCGACCATAGAGAGTAGAGAGACCCCCGAGATACCGACCATAGAGAGAGAGACCCTCGAGATACCGACCATAGAGAGAGAGAGACCCCCGGAGTACCGACCATAGAGAGAGAGACCCCCGAGATACCGACCATAGAGAGAGAGACCCCCGAGATACCGACCATAGAGAGAGAGACCCCCGAGATACCGACCATAGAGAGAGAGAGACCCCCGAGATACCGACCATAGAGAGAGAGACCCCCGAGATACCGACCATAGAGAGAGAGACCCCCAAAATACCGATCAATATATATATAAAGGTAACCGCTCTCTATACAGTGATGGGAGATATAGAATATAGTCACAGCATTATATATATATATATATATCCCATCACTGTATAGAGAGCGGTTACCAATAAAATATATATATATATATATATATATCACCGCTCTTTATACGGTTATATCTTGCAGGCGTAGTTGAAGGTGATGGTGGATGAGACACGATGAGCGTTCCAGAGGTGGAGGACCACATCTCCCAGAAGTATGAGATTAAGAAGCGTCTGGGGAAAGGGGTGAGTGCCGCCCGTGCTTCGTATACTATGTGGTATACTCTGTATAGTATGTGGTATATTCTGTATACTCTGTATAGTATGTGGTATATTCTGTATACTCTGTATAGTATGTGGTATATTCTGTATACTCTGTATAGTATGTGGTATATTCTGTATAGTATGTGGTATACTCTGTATAGTATGTGGTATATTCTGTATACTCTGTATAGTATGTGGTATATTCTGTATACTCTGTATAGTATGTGGTATATTCTGTATACTCTGTATAGTATGTGGTATATTCTGTATAGTATGTGGTATACTCTGTATAGTATGTGGTATATTCTGTATACTCTGTATAGTATGTGGTATATTCTGTATACTGTGTATAGTAATGTGGTATACTCTGTATACTCTGTATAGTATGTGTTATATCCTGTATACTCTGTATAGTATTGGTATATTCTGTATACTCTGTATAGTATGTGGTATATTCTGTATACTGTGTATAGTATGTGGTATATTCTGTATACTCTGTATAGTATGGGGTATATTATCATATGTATACTCTGTATAGTATGTGGTATATTCTGTATACTCTGTATAGTATGTGGTATACTCTGTATAGTATGTGGTATAATTCTGTATACTCTGTATAGTATGTGGTATATTCTGTATACTCTGTATAGTATGTAGTATACTCTGTATAGTATGTGTATAGTCTGTATACTCTGTATAGTATGTGGTATATTCTGTATACTGTTGTATAGTATGTGGTACATTCCTGTATACTCTGTATAGTATGTGGTATATTACTGTATACTCTGTATAGTATGTGGTATATTCTGTATACTCTGTATAGTATGTGGTATATTCTGTATACTCTGTATAGTATGTGGTATATTCTGTATACTCTGTATAGTATGTGGTATACTCTGTATAGTATGTGGTATATTCTGTATACTCTGTATAGTATGTGGTATATTCTGTATACTCTGTATAGTATGTGGTATATTCTGTATACTCTGTATAGTATGTGGTATATTCTGTATACTCTGTATAGTATGTGGTATACTCTGTATAGTATGTGGTATACTCTGTATAGTATGTGGTATATTCTGTATACTCTGTATAGTAGGTGGTATATTCTGTATACTCTGTATAGTATGTGGTATATTCTGTATACTCTGTATAGTATGTGGTATATTCTGTATAGTATGTGGTATACTCTGTATAGTATGTGGTATATTCTGTATACTCTGTATAGTATGTGGTATATTCTGTATACTGTGTATAGTATGTGGTATACTCTGTATACTCTGTATAGTATGTGGTATATCCTGTATACTCTGTATAGTATGTGGTATATTCTGTATACTCTGTATAGTATGTGGTATATTCTGTATACTGTGTATAGTATGTGGTATATTCTGTATACTCTGTATAGTATGTGGTATATTCTGTATACTCTGTATAGTATGTGGTATATTCTGTATACTCTGTATAGTATGTGGTATACTCTGTATAGTATGTGGTATATTCTGTATACTCTGTATAGTATGTGGTATATTCTGTATACTCTGTATAGTATGTAGTATACTCTGTATAGTATGTGGTATATTCTGTATACTCTGTATAGTATGTGGTATATTCTGTATACTGTGTATAGTATGTGGTATATTCTGTATACTCTGTATAGTATGTGGTATATTCTGTATACTCTGTATAGTATGTGGTATATTCTGTATACTCTGTATAGTATGTGGTATATTCTGTATACTCTGTATAGTATGTGGTATATTCTGTATACTCTGTATAGTATGTGGTATATTCTGTATACTCTGTATAGTATGTGGTATATTCTGTATACTCTGTATAGTATGTGGTATATTCTGTATACTCTGTATAGTATGTGGTATACTCTGTATAGTATGTGGTATACTCTGTATACTCTGTATAGTAGGTGGTATATTCTGTATACTCTGTATAGTATGTGGTATACTCTGTATAGTATGTGGTATATTCTGTATACTCTGTATAGTATGTGGTATACTCTGTATAGTAGGTGGTATATTCTGTATACTCTGTATAGTATGAGGTATATTCTGTATACTCTGTATAGTAGGTGGTATATTCTGTATACTCTGTATAGTAAGTGGTATATTCTGTATACTCTGTATAGTATGTGGTATGTTCTGTATACTCTGTATAGTATGTGGTATATTCTGTATACTCTGTATAGTATGTGGTATACTCTGTATAGTATGTGGTATATTCTGTATACTCTGTATAGTATGTGGTATATTCTGTATACTCTGTATAGTATGTGGTATATTCTGTATACTCTGTATAGTATGTGGTATATTCTGTATACTCTGTATAGTATGTGGTATATTCTGTATACTCTGTATAGTATGTGGTATATTCTGTATACTCTGTATAGTATGTGGTATATTCTGTATAGTATGTGGTATATTCTGTATACTCTGTATAGTATGTGGTATATTCTGTATACTCTGTATAGTAAGTGGTATATTCTATATACTCTGTATAGTATGTGGTATACTCTGTATAGTAGGTGGTATATTCTGTATACTCTATAGTATGTGGTATATTCTGTATACTCTGTATAGTATGTGGTATATTCTGTATACTCTGTATAGTATGTGGTATATTCTGTATACTCTGTATAGTATGTGGTATATTCTGTATACTGTGTATAGTATGTGGTATATTCTGTATACTGTGTATAGTATGTGGTATATTCTGTATACTCTGTATAGTATGTGGTATATTCTGTATACTCTGTATAGTAAGTGGTATATTCTGTATACTCTGTATAGTAAGTGGTATATTCTGTATACTCTGTATAGTAAGTGGTATATTCTGTATACTCTGTATAGTATGAGGTATATTCTGTATACTCTGTATAGTAGGTGGTATATTCTGTATACTCTGTATAGTATGTGGTATGTTCTGTATACTCTGTATAGTAGGTGGTATATTCTGTATACTCTGTATAGTAAGTGGTATACTCTGTATACTCTGTATAGTATGTGGTATACTCTGTATAGTATGTGGTATATTCTGTATACTCTGTATAGTAAGTGGTATATTCTGTATAATGTGTATAGTATGTGGTATATTCTGTATACTCTGTATAGTATGTGGTATATTCTGTATAGTATGTGGTATATTCTGTATACTCTGTATAGTATGTGGTATACTCTGTATACTCTGTATAGTATGTGGTATATTCTGTATACTGTGTATAGTATGTGGTATATTCTGTATACTCTGTATAGTAGGTGGTATACTCTGTATAGTATGTGGTATATTCTGTATACTGTGTATAGTATGTGGTATATTCTGTATACTCTGTATAGTAGGTGGTATATTCTGTATACTCTGTATAGTATGTGGTATATTCTGTATACTCTGTATAGTATGTGGTATATTCTGTATACTCTGTATAGTATGTGGTATATTCTGTATACTCTGTATAGTAGGTGGTATATTCTGTATACTCTGTATAGTATGTGGTATATTCTGTATACTCTGTATAGTATGTGGTATATTCTGTATACTCTGTATAGTATGTGGTATATTCTGTATACTCTGTATAGTAAGTGGTATATTCTGTATACTCTGTATAGTAAGTGGTATATTCTGTATACTCTGTATAGTAAGTGGTATATTCTGTATACTCTGTATAGTATGAGGTATATTCTGTATACTCTGTATAGTAGGTGGTATATTCTGTATACTCTGTATAGTATGTGGTATGTTCTGTATACTCTGTATAGTAGGTGGTATATTCTGTATACTCTGTATAGTAAGTGGTATACTCTGTATACTCTGTATAGTATGTGGTATATTCTGTATACTCTGTATAGTATGTGGTATACTCTGTATACTCTGTATAGTATGTGGTATACTCTGTATACTCTGTATAGTATGTGGTATACTCTGTATAGTATGTGGTATATTCTGTATACTCTGTATAGTATGTGGTATACTCTGTATACTCTGTATAGTATGTGGTATACTCTGTATAGTATGTGGTATATTCTGTATACTCTGTATAGTATGTGGTATATTCTGTATACTCTGTATAGTAAGTGGTATATTCTGTATAATGTGTATAGTATGTGGTATATTCTGTATACTCTGTATAGTATGTGGTATATTCTGTATACTCTGTATAGTATGTGGTATATTCTGTATACTCTGTATAGTATGTGGTATATTCTGTATACTCTGTATAGTATGTGGTATATTCTGTATACTCTGTATAGTAGGTGGTATATTCTGTATACTCTGTATAGTAGGTGGTATATTCTGTATACTCTGTATAGTATGTGGTATACTCTGTATAGTCTGTATAGTATGTGGTATATTCTGTATACTCTGTATAGTATGTGGTATACTCTGTATACTCTGTATAGTATGTGGTATATTCTGTATACTCTGTATAGTATGTGGTATATTCTGTATACTCTGTATAGTATGTGGTATACTCTGTATACTCTGTATAGTATGTGGTATATTCTGTATACTCTGTATAGTATGTGGTATATTCTGTATACTCTGTATAGTATGTGGTATACTCTGTATACTCTGTATAGTATGTGGTATATTCTGTATACTCTGTATAGTATGTGGTATATTCTGTATACTCTGTATAGTATGTGTATACTCTATAGTATGTGGTATATTCTGTATACTCTGTATAGTATGTGGTATACTCTGTATAGTATGTGGTATACTCTGTATAGTCTGTATAGTATGTGGTATATTCTGAATACTCTGTATAGTAGGTGGTATATTCTGTATACTCTGTATAGTATGTGGTATACTCTGTATAGTCTGTATAGTATGTGGTATATTCTGAATACTCTGTATAGTATGTGGTATACTCTGTATAGTATGTGGTATATTCTGTATACTCTGTATAGTATGTGGTATATTCTGTATACTCTGTATAGTATGTGGTATATTCTGTATACTCTGTATAGTATGTGGTATATTCTGTATACTCTGTATAGTATGTGGTATACTCTGTATACTCTGTATAGTATGTGGTATATTCTGTATACTGTGTATAGTATGTGGTATATTCTGTATACTCTGTATAGTAGGTGGTATACTCTGTATAGTATGTGGTATATTCTGTATACTCTGTATAGTATGTGGTATATTCTGTATACTCTGTATAGTATGTGGTATATTCTGTATACTGTGTATAGTATGTGGTATATTCTGTATACTCTGTATAGTATGTGGTATACTCTGTATAGTATGTGGTATATTCTGTATACTCTGTATAGTATGTGGTATACTCTGTATAGTAGGTGGTATACTCTGTATACTCTGTATAGTATGTGGTATATTCTGTATACTCTGTATAGTATGTGGTATATTCTGTATACTCTGTATAGTATGTGGTATATTCTGTATACTCTGTATAGTATGTGGTATATTCTGTATACTCTGTATAGTATGTGGTATATTCTGTATACTCTGTATAGTATGTGGTATATTCTGTATACTCTGTATAGTATGTGGTATACTCTGTGTAGTATGTGGTATACTCTGTATACTCTGTATAGTATGTGGTATATTCTGTATACTCTGTATAGTATGTGGTATATTCTGTATACTCTGTATAGTATGTGGTATACTCTGTATAGTATGTGGTATACTCTGTATACTCTGTATAGTATGTGGTATATTCTGTATACTCTGTATAGTATGTGGTATATTCTGTATACTCTGTATAGTATGTGGTATATTCTGTATACTCTGTATAGTATGTGGTATACTCTGTGTAGTATGTGGTATACTCTGTATACTCTGTATAGTATGTGGTATATTCTGTATACTCTGTATAGTATGTGGTATATTCTGTATACTCTGTATAGTATGTGGTATATTCTGTATACTCTGTATAGTATGTGGTATGCTCTGTGTAGTATGTGGTATACTCTGTATACTCTGTATAGTATGTGGTATATTCTGTATACTCTGTATAGTATGTGGTATATTCTGTATACTCTGTATAGTATGTGGTATATTCTGTATACTCTGTATAGTAGGTGGTATATTCTGTATACTCTGTATAGTAGGTGGTATATTCTGTATACTCTGTATAGTAGGTGGTATATTCTGTATACTCTGTATAGTAGGTGGTATATTCTGTATACTCTGTATAGTATGTGGTATATTCTGTATACTCTGTATAGTATGTGGTATACTCTGTATAGTATGTGGTATATTCTGTATACTCTGTATAGTAGGTGGTATATTCTGTATACTCTGTATAGTATGTGGTATATTCTGTATACTCTGTATAGTATGTGGTATACTCTGTATAGTATGTGCTATACTCTGTATAGTATGTGGTATATTCTGTATACTCTGTATAGTAGGTGGTATATTCTGTATACTCTGTATAGTAGGTGGTATATTCTGTATACTCTGTATAGTAGGTGGTATACTCTGTATAGTATGTGGTATATTCTGTATACTCTGTATAGTATGTGGTATATTCTGTATACTCTGTATAGTATGTGTTATATTCTGTATACTCTGTATAGTATGTGGTATATTCTGTATAGTATGTGGTATACTCTGTATAGTATGTGGTATATTCTGTATACTCTGTATAGTATGTGGTATATTCTGTATACTCTGTATAGTAAGTGATATACTGTGTATAGTATGTGGTATATTCTGTATACTCTGTATAGTATGTGGTATATTCTGTATACTCTGTATAGTATGTGGTATATTCTGTATACTCTGTATAGTATGTGGTATATTCTGTATACTCTGTATAGTAAGTGGTATATTCTGTATACTCTGTATAGTATGTGGTATATTCTGTATATTCTGTATAGTAGGTGGTATATTCTGTATACTCTGTATAGTATGTGGTATATTCTGTATACTCTGTATAGTATGTGGTATACTCTGTATACTCTGTATAGTATGTGGTATACTCTGTATAGTATGTGGTATATTCTGTATACTCTGTATAGTATGTGGTATATTCTGTATACTCTGTATAGTATGTGGTATATTCTGTATACTCTGTATAGTATGTGGTATATTCTGTATACTCTGTATAGTATGTGGTATATTCTGTATAGTATGTGGTATATTCTGTGTACTGTGTATAGTATGTGGTATACTCTGTATACTCAATACAGTATATTATACTATACAATGTTATATTCGGGGATGATGCTTTGGTGTTATTCTGCCTCCAGGGCACTGACGTCTCTTCTCTTACCGCAGGCCTATGGGATTGTCTGGAAGGCGATTGACCGCAAAACTGGAGAAATTGTTGCTGTAAAAAAAATCTTTGATGCGTTTCGAAACCGGACAGACGCTCAGGTGTGTGTGTGTGTGTGTGTGTATATATTTTTATATATATATTCTGTACACCTCTCCCCTACACACACCCTGATATAGTGAATGATGTGTATATGGACTATGTGTGTATATATGGAGTGTATATGGACTATGTGTGTGTGTATATGCGGTGTATATGGAGTGTGTCTGTATATGGGGTGTATATGGACTGTGTGTGTAAATGGGGTGTATATGTACGGTGTGTCTGTATAAGGGGTGTATATGGACTATGTGTGTATATATGGAGTGTATATGGACTATGTATGTATATATGGAGTGTATATGGACTATGTATGTATATATGGAGTGTATATGGACTGTGTGTATATATGGAGTGTATATGGACTGTGTGTGTGTATATGCGGTGTATATGGACTATGTGTGTATATATGGAGTGTATATGGACTGTGTGTGTTTATATGCGGTGTATATGGAGTGTGTCTGTATATGGGGTGTATATGGACTGTGTGTGTAAATGGGGTGTATATGTACGGTGTGTCTGTATAATGGGTGTATATGGACTATGTGTGTATATATGGAGTGTATATGGACTGTGTGTATATATGGAGTGTATATGGACTGTGTGTATATATGGAGTGTATATGGACTGTGTGTGTGTATATGCGGTGTATATGGAGTGTGTCTGTGTATATGCGGTGTATATGGAGTGTGTCTGTATATGCGGTGTATATGGAGTGTGTCTGTATATGGGGTGTATAGGTCTGATGTGTGTGTGTATATGGGGTGTATATGGACTGTGTGTGTATATATGGACTATGTGTGTATATATGGGGTGTACGGGGAGTGGGTGTATATATATCGCTCCTCATCTCTCTTTCTCCTATTACAGAGAACCTTCCGGGAGATCATGTTTCTTCAGGTGAGTAACCTCCATATTGCTGAGATATCACAGAGGGTGTCGCAGTGTTCAGCTTTAGGGCATGTGATGACCCCTAACCTCATGGTGATGACCCCTGGGGGTCGGGATAACCCCATGTGACCTTTTCTTTCCTGTAGGAGTTCGGAGAACATCCAAATATCATCCGACTGCTGAACGTTATCCGAGCCCAAAACGATAAGGACATCTACCTGGTGTTCGAGTACATGGGTAACGTCTAACATAGTGTGTGATGTCATGTCTGCCCCTCCCCCATATAGTGTGTAATGTATAGTGTCATGTCTGCCCCCCCCCCATATAGTGTGTAATGTATAGTGTCATGTCTGCCCCTCCCCCCATATAGTGTGTAATGTATAGTGTCATGTCTGCCCCCCCCCCATATAGTGTGTAATGTATAGTGTCATGTCTGCCCCTCCCCCCATATAGTGTGTAATGTATAGTGTCATGTCTGCCCTCCCCATATAGTGTGTAATGTATAGTGTCATGTCTGCCCCTCCCCCCATATAGTGTGTAATGTATAGTGTCATGTCTGCCCCTCCCCCATATAGTGTGTAATGTATAGTGTCATGTCTGCCCCCCCCATATAGTGTGTAATGTATAGTGTCATGTCTGCCCCTCCCCCCATATAGTGTGTAATGTATAGTGTCATGTCTGCCCCTCCCCCATATAGTGTGTAATGTATAGTGTCATGTCTGCCCCTCCCCCATATAGTGTGTAATGTATAGTGTCATGTCTGCCCCTCCCCCCATATAGTGTGTAATGTATAGTGTCATGTCTGCCCCCCCCATATAGTGTGTAATGTATAGTGTCATGTCTGCCCCCCCCCATATAGTGTGTAATGTATAGTGTCATGTCTGCCCCTCCCCCCATATAGTGTGTAATGTATAGTGTCATGTCTGCCCCTCCCCCCATATAGTGTGTAATGTATAGTGTCATGTCTGCCCCCCCCCCCATATAGTGTGTAATGTATAGTGTCATGTCTGCCCCTCCCCCATATAGTGTGTAATGTATAGTGTCATGTCTGCCCCTCCCCCCATATAGTGTGTAATGTATAGTGTCATGTCTGCCCCCCCCCATATAGTGTGTAATGTATAGTGTCATGTCTGCCCCTCCCCCCATATAGTGTGTAATGTATAGTGTCATGTCTGCCCCCCCCCATATAGTGTGTAATGTATAGTGTCATGTCTGCCCCCTCCATATAGTGTGTAATGTATAGTGTCATGTCTGCCCCCCCCATATAGTGTGTAATGTATAGTGTCATGTCTGCCCCTCCCATATAGTGTGTAATGTATAGTGTCATGTCTGCCCCTCCCCCATATAGTGTGTAATGTATAGTGTCATGTCTGCCCCCCCCCATATAGTGTGTAATGTATAGTGTCATGTCTGCCCCCCCCCATATAGTGTGTAATGTATAGTGTCATGTCTGCCCCCCCCCATATAGTGTGTAATGTATAGTGTCATGTCTGCCCCTCCCCCCATATAGTGTGTAATGTATAGTGTCATGTCTGCCCCTCCCCCCATATAGTGTGTAATGTATAGTGTCATGTCTGCCCCCCCCATATAGTGTGTAATGTATAGTGTCATGTCTGCCCCCTCCCCCATATAGTGTGTAATGTATAGTGTCATGTCTGCCCCCCCATATAGTGTGTAATGTATAGTGTCATGTCTGCCCCTCCCCCATATAGTGTGTAATGTATAGTGTCATGTCTGCCCCCCCCATATAGTGTGTAATGTATAGTGTCATGTCTGCCCCTCCCCCATATAGTGTGTAATGTATAGTGTCATGTCTGCCCCTCCCCATATAGTGTGTAATGTATAGTGTCATGTCTGCCCCCCCATATAGTGTGTAATGTATAGTGTCATGTCTGCCCCCCCCCATATAGTGTGTAATGTATAGTGTCATGTCTGCCCCTCCCCATATAGTGTGTAATGTATAGTGTCATGTCTGCCCCTCCCCATATAGTGTGTAATGTATAGTGTCATGTCTGCCCCCCCCATATAGTGTGTAATGTATAGTGTCATGTCTGCCCCTCCATATAGTGTGTAATGTATAGTGTCATGTCTGCCCCTCCCCATATAGTGTGTAATGTATAGTGTCATGTCTGCCCCCCCCATATAGTGTGTAATGTATAGTGTCATGTCTGCCCCTCCCCCATATAGTGTGTAATGTATAGTGTCATGTCTGCCCCCCCATATAGTGTGTAATGTATAGTGTCATGTCTGCCCCTCCCCCATATAGTGTGTAATGTATAGTGTCATGTCTGCCCCCCCCATATAGTGTGTAATGTATAGTGTCATGTCTGCCCCCCCCCATATAGTGTGTAATGTATAGTGTCATGTCTGCCCCTCCCCATATAGTGTGTAATGTATAGTGTCATGTCTGCCCCCCCCCATATAGTGTGTAATGTATAGTGTCATGTCTGCCCCTCCCCATATAGTGTGTAATGTATAGTGTCATGTCTGCCCCCCCCCATATAGTGTGTAATGTATAGTGTCATGTCTGCCCCTCCCCCATATAGTGTGTAATGTATAGTGTCATGTCTGCCCCCCCCATATAGTGTGTAATGTATAGTGTCATGTCTGCCCCCCCCCATATAGTGTGTAATGTATAGTGTCATGTCTGCCCTCCCCCATATAGTGTGTAATGTATAGTGTCATGTCTGCCCCCCCCCCATATAGTGTGTAATGTATAGTGTCATGTCTGCCCCCCCCCATATAGTGTGTAATGTATAGTGTCATGTCTGCCCCTCCCCCATATAGTGTGTAATGTATAGTGTCATGTCTGCCCCTCCCCCCTATAGTGTGTAATGTATAGTGTCATGTCTTGCCCTCCCCCCATATAGTGTGTAATGTATAGTGTCATGTCTGCCCCTCCCATATAGTGTGTAATGTATAGTGTCATGTCTGCCCCTCCCCCATATAGTGTGTAATGTATAGTGTCATGTCTGCCCCTCCCCATATAGTGTGTAATGTATAGTGTCATGTCTGCCCCTCCCCCATATAGTGTGTAATGTATAGTGTCATGTCTGCCCCTCCCCATATAGTGTGTAATGTATAGTGTCATGTCTGCCCTCCCCCCATATAGTGTGTAATGTATAGTGTCATGTCTGCCCCTCCCCCATATAGTGTGTAATGTATAGTGTCATGTCTGCCCCTCCCCCATATAGTGTGTAATGTATAGTGTCATGTCTGCCCCTCCCCCCATATAGTGTGTAATGTATAGTGTCATGTCTGCCCCTCCCCCATATAGTGTGTAATGTATAGTGTCATGTCTGCCCTCCCCCCATATAGTGTGTAATGTATAGTGTCATGTCTGCCCCTCCCCATATAGTGTGTAATGTATAGTGTCATGTCTGCCCCTCCCCCCATATAGTGTGTAATGTATAGTGTCATGTCTGCCCCTCCCATATAGTGTGTAATGTATAGTGTCATGTCTGCCCCTCCCCCCATATAGTGTGTAATGTATAGTGTCATGTCTGCCCCTCCCCATATAGTGTGTAATGTATAGTGTCATGTCTGCCCCTCCCCCATATAGTGTGTAATGTATAGTGTCATGTCTGCCCCTCCCCCCATATAGTGTGTAATGTATAGTGTCATGTCTGCCCTCCCCCCATATAGTGTGTAATGTATAGTGTCATGTCTGCCCCTCCCCCATATAGTGTGTAATGTATAGTGTCATGTCTGCCCCTCCCCCCATATAGTGTGTAATGTATAGTGTCATGTCTGCCCCCCCATATAGTGTGTAATGTATAGTGTCATGTCTGCCCCTCCCCCCATATAGTGTGTAATGTATAGTGTCATGTCTGCCCCCCCATATAGTGTGTAATGTATAGTGTCATGTCTGCCCCTCCCCCCATATAGTGTGTAATGTATAGTGTCATGTCTGCCCCCCCCATATAGTGTGTAATGTATAGTGTCATGTCTGCCCTTCCCCCATATAGTGTGTAATGTATAGTGTCATGTCTGCCCCCCCCATATAGTGTGTAATGTATAGTGTCATGTCTGCCCCCCCCATATAGTGTGTAATGTATAGTGTCATGTCTGCCCCTCCCCCATATAGTGTGTAATGTATAGTGTCATGTCTGCCCCTCCCCCATATAGTGTGTAATGTATAGTGTCATGTCTGCCCCTCCCCCATATAGTGTGTAATGTATAGTGTCATGTCTGCCCCTCCCCCATATAGTGTGTAATGTATAGTGTCATGTCTGCCCCTCCCCCCATATAGTGTGTAATGTATAGTGTCATGTCTGCCCCTCCCCCCATATAGTGTGTAATGTATAGTGTCATGTCTGCCCCTCCCATATAGTGTGTAATGTATAGTGTCATGTCTGCCCCTCCCCCATATAGTGTGTAATGTATAGTGTCATGTCTGCCCCTCCCCCCATATAGTGTGTAATGTATAGTGTCATGTCTGCCCCTCCCCCATATAGTGTGTAATGTATAGTGTCATGTCTGCCCCCCCCCATATAGTGTGTAATGTATAGTGTCATGTCTGCCCCCCCCCATATAGTGTGTAATGTATAGTGTCATGTCTGCCCCCCCCATATAGTGTGTAATGTATAGTGTCATGTCTGCCCCTCCCCCCATATAGTGTGTAATGTATAGTGTCATGTCTGCCCCCCCCCCATATAGTGTGTAATGTATAGTGTCATGTCTGCCCCCCCCCATATAGTGTGTAATGTATAGTGTCATGTCTGCCCCTCCCCCATATAGTGTGTAATGTATAGTGTCATGTCTGCCCCTCCCCCCATATAGTGTGTAATGTATAGTGTCATGTCTGCCCCTCCCCCCATATAGTGTGTAATGTATAGTGTCATGTCTGCCCCTCCCCCATATAGTGTGTAATGTATAGTGTCATGTCTGCCCCTCCCCCATATAGTGTGTAATGTATAGTGTCATGTCTGCCCCCCCCCCATATAGTGTGTAATGTATAGTGTCATGTCTGCCCCTCCCCCCATATAGTGTGTAATGTATAGTGTCATGTCTGCCCCTCCCCATATAGTGTGTAATGTATAGTGTCATGTCTGCCCCTCCCCCATATAGTGTGTAATGTATAGTGTCATGTCTGCCCCTCCCCCATATAGTGTGTAATGTATAGTGTCATGTCTGCCCCCCCATATAGTGTGTAATGTATAGTGTCATGTCTGCCCCTCCCCCCATATAGTGTGTAATGTATAGTGTCATGTCTGCCCCCCCCCATATAGTGTGTAATGTATAGTGTCATGTCTGCCCTCCCCCATATAGTGTGTAATGTATAGTGTCATGTCTGCCCCTCCCCCCATATAGTGTGTAATGTATAGTGTCATGTCTGCCCCTCCCCCATATAGTGTGTAATGTATAGTGTCATGTCTGCCCCCCCATATAGTGTGTAATGTATAGTGTCATGTCTGCCCCTCCCCCCATATAGTGTGTAATGTATAGTGTCATGTCTGCCTCCCCCCATATAGTGTGTAATGTATAGTGTCATGTCTGCCCCTCCCCCCATATAGTGTGTAATGTATAGTGTCATGTCTGCCCCCCCCATATAGTGTGTAATGTATAGTGTCATGTCTGCCCCTCCCCCATATAGTGTGTAATGTATAGTGTCATGTCTGCCCCTCCCCCATATAGTGTGTAATGTATAGTGTCATGTCTGCCCCCCCCCCCATATAGTGTGTAATGTATAGTGTCATGTCTGCCCCCCCCATATAGTGTGTAATGTATAGTGTCATGTCTGCCCCTCCCCCCATATAGTGTGTAATGTATAGTGTCATGTCTGCCCCCCCCCCCATATAGTGTGTAATGTATAGTGTCATGTCTGCCCCTCCCCCCATATAGTGTGTAATGTATAGTGTCATGTCTGCCCCTCCCCCCATATAGTGTGTAATGTATAGTGTCATGTCTGCCCCTCCCCCCATATAGTGTGTAATGTATAGTGTCATGTCTGCCCTCCCCCCATATAGTGTGTAATGTATAGTGTCATGTCTGCCCCTCCCCCCATATAGTGTGTAATGTATAGTGTCATGTCTGCCCCCCCATATAGTGTGTAATGTATAGTGTCATGTCTGCCCCTCCCCATATAGTGTGTAATGTATAGTGTCATGTCTGCCCCCTCCCCCATATAGTGTGTAATGTATAGTGTCATGTCTGCCCCTCCCATATAGTGTGTAATGTATAGTGTCATGTCTGCCCCTCCCCCATATAGTGTGTAATGTATAGTGTCATGTCTGCCCCTCCCATATAGTGTGTAATGTATAGTGTCATGTCTGCCCCTCCCCCCATATAGTGTGTAATGTATAGTGTCATGTCTGCCCCCCCCATATAGTGTGTAATGTATAGTGTCATGTCTGCCCCTCCCCCCATATAGTGTGTAATGTATAGTGTCATGTCTGCCCCTCCCCCCATATAGTGTGTAATGTATAGTGTCATGTCTGCCCCTCCCCCCATATAGTGTGTAATGTATAGTGTCATGTCTGCCCCTCCCCCCATATAGTGTGTAATGTATAGTGTCATGTCTGCCCCTCCCCCCATATAGTGTGTAATGTATAGTGTCATGTCTGCCCCCCCCATATAGTGTGTAATGTATAGTGTCATGTCTGCCCCCCCCATAAAGTGTGTAATGTATAGTGTCATGTCTGCCCCTCCCCCATATAGTGTGTAATGTATAGTGTCATGTCTGCCCCTCCCCATATAGTGTGTAATGTATAGTGTCATGTCTGCCCCCCCCATATAGTGTGTAATGTATAGTGTCATGTCTGCCCCTCCCCCATATAGTGTGTAATGTATAGTGTCATGTCTGCCCCTCCCCCCATATAGTGTGTAATGTATAGTGTCATGTCTGCCCCCCCCCATATAGTGTGTAATGTATAGTGTCATGTCTGCCCCTCCCCCATATAGTGTGTAATGTATAGTGTCATGTCTGCCCCCCCCCATATAGTGTGTAATGTATAGTGTCATGTCTGCCCCTCCCCCCATATAGTGTGTAATGTATAGTGTCATGTCTGCCCCTCCCCATATAGTGTGTAATGTATAGTGTCATGTCTGCCCTCCCCCATATAGTGTGTAATGTATAGTGTCATGTCTGCCCCTCCCCCCATATAGTGTGTAATGTATAGTGTCATGTCTGCCCCTCCCCCATATAGTGTGTAATGTATAGTGTCATGTCTGCCCTCCCCCCATATAGTGTGTAATGTATAGTGTCATGTCTGCCCCTCCCCCCATATAGTGTGTAATGTATAGTGTCATGTCTGCCCCCTCCCCCATATAGTGTGTAATGTATAGTGTCATGTCTGCCCCCCCCATATAGTGTGTAATGTATAGTGTCATGTCTGCCCCTCCCCCATATAGTGTGTAATGTATAGTGTCATGTCTGCCCCTCCCCCCATATAGTGTGTAATGTATAGTGTCATGTCTGCCCCTCCCCATATAGTGTGTAATGTATAGTGTCATGTCTGCCCCTCCCCCCATATAGTGTGTAATGTATAGTGTCATGTCTGCCCCCCCCATATAGTGTGTAATGTATAGTGTCATGTCTGCCCCTCCCCATATAGTGTGTAATGTATAGTGTCATGTCTGCCCCCCCCCCATATAGTGTGTAATGTATAGTGTCATGTCTGCCCCTCCCCATATAGTGTGTAATGTATAGTGTCATGTCTGCCCCTCCCCCCATATAGTGTGTAATGTATAGTGTCATGTCTGCCCCCCCCCATATAGTGTGTAATGTATAGTGTCATGTCTGCCCCTCCCATATAGTGTGTAATGTATAGTGTCATGTCTGCCCCTCCCCCCATATAGTGTGTAATGTATAGTGTCATGTCTGCCCCTCCCCATATAGTGTGTAATGTATAGTGTCATGTCTGCCCCTCCCCCTATATAGTGTGTAATGTATAGTGTCATGTCTGCCCCCCCCCATATAGTGTGTAATGTATAGTGTCATGTCTGCCCCTCCCCCATATAGTGTGTAATGTATAGTGTCATGTCTGCCCCTCCCCCATATAGTGTGTAATGTATAGTGTCATGTCTGCCCCCCCCCATATAGTGTGTAATGTATAGTGTCATGTCTGCCCCTCCCCCCATATAGTGTGTAATGTATAGTGTCATGTCTGCCCCTCCCCCCATATAGTGTGTAATGTATAGTGTCATGTCTGCCCCTCCCCCCATATAGTGTGTAATGTATAGTGTCATGTCTGCCCCTCCCCCCATATAGTGTGTAATGTATAGTGTCATGTCTGCCCCCCCATATAGTGTGTAATGTATAGTGTCATGTCTGCCCCCCCCCATATAGTGTGTAATGTATAGTGTCATGTCTGCCCCTCCCCCATATAGTGTGTAATGTATAGTGTCATGTCTGCCCCTCCCCCCATATAGTGTGTAATGTATAGTGTCATGTCTGCCCCTCCCCCCATATAGTGTGTAATGTATAGTGTCATGTCTGCCCCCCCCATATAGTGTGTAATGTATAGTGTCATGTCTGCCCCTCCCCCATATAGTGTGTAATGTATAGTGTCATGTCTGCCCCTCCCCCCATATAGTGTGTAATGTATAGTGTCATGTCTGCCCCTCCCCCATATAGTGTGTAATGTATAGTGTCATGTCTGCCCCTCCCCCATATAGTGTGTAATGTATAGTGTCATGTCTGCCCCTCCATATAGTGTGTAATGTATAGTGTCATGTCTGCCCCTCCCCCATATAGTGTGTAATGTATAGTGTCATGTCTGCCCTCCCCCATATAGTGTGTAATGTATAGTGTCATGTCTGCCCTCCCCCCATATCGTGTGTAATGTATAGTGTCATGTCTGCCCCCCCCATATAGTGTGTAATGTATAGTGTCATGTCTGCCCTCCCCCCATATAGTGTGTAATGTATAGTGTCATGTCTGCCCCTCCCCCATATAGTGTGTAATGTATAGTGTCATGTCTGCCCCCCCCCCATATAGTGTGTAATGTATAGTGTCATGTCTGCCCCTCCCCCCATATAGTGTGTAATGTATAGTGTCATGTCTGCCCCTCCCCCCATATAGTGTGTAATGTATAGTGTCATGTCTGCCCCCCCCATATAGTGTGTAATGTATAGTGTCATGTCTGCCCCTCCCCCCATATAGTGTGTAATGTATAGTGTCATGTCTGCCCCCCCATATAGTGTGTAATGTATAGTGTCATGTCTGCCCCCCCCCATATAGTGTGTAATGTATAGTGTCATGTCTGCCCCCCCCCCATATAGTGTGTAATGTATAGTGTCATGTCTGCCCCCCCCATATAGTGTGTAATGTATAGTGTCATGTCTGCCCCTCCCCCATATAGTGTGTAATGTATAGTGTCATGTCTGCCCTCCCCCCATATAGTGTGTAATGTATAGTGTCATGTCTGCCCCTCCCCCCATATAGTGTGTAATGTATAGTGTCATGTCTGCCCCTCCCCCATATAGTGTGTAATGTATAGTGTCATGTCTGCCCCCCCCCCATATAGTGTGTAATGTATAGTGTCATGTCTGCCCCTCCCCCATATAGTGTGTAATGTATAGTGTCATGTCTGCCCCCCCCCATATAGTGTGTAATGTATAGTGTCTTGTCTGCCCCTCCCCCATATAGTGTGTAATGTATAGTGTCATGTCTGCCCCCCCCATATAGTGTGTAATGTATAGTGTCATGTCTGCCCCTCCCCATATAGTGTGTAATGTATAGTGTCATGTCTGCCCCTCCCCCATATAGTGTGTAATGTATAGTGTCATGTCTGCCCCTCCCCCCTATAGTGTGTAATGTATAGTGTCATGTCTGCCCCTCCCCCCATATAGTGTGTAATGTATAGTGTCATGTCTGCCCCTCCCCCCATATAGTGTGTAATGTATAGTGTCATGTCTGCCCCTCCCCCATATAGTGTGTAATGTATAGTGTCATGTCTGCCCCTCCCCCCATATAGTGTGTAATGTATAGTGTCATGTCTGCCCCCCCATATAGTGTGTAATGTATAGTGTCATGTCTGCCCCTCCCCCCATATAGTGTGTATGTATAGTGTGATGTCTGCCCCCCCCATATAGTGTGTAATGTATAGTGTCATGTCTGCCCCTCCCCCATATAGTGTGTATGTATAGTGTCATGTCTGCCCCTCACCCCATATAGTGTGTAATGTATAGTGTCATGTCTGCCCCCCCATATAGTGTGTAATGTATAGTGTCATGGTCTGCCCCCCCCATATAGTGTGTAATGTATAGTGTCATGTCTGCCCCTCCCATATAGTGTGTAATGTATAGTGTCATGTCTGCCCCTCCCCCATATAGTGTGTAATGTATAGTGTCATGTCTGCCCCCCCCCATATAGTGTGTAATGTATAGTGTCATGTCTGCCCCTCCCCCATATAGTGTGTAATGTATAGTGTCATGTCTGCCCCTCCCCCATATAGTGTGTAATGTATAGTGTCATGTCTGCCCCCCCCATATAGTGTGTAATGTATAGTGTCATGTCTGCCCCTCCCCCCATATAGTGTGTAATGTATAGTGTCATGTCTGCCCCCCCCATATAGTGTGTAATGTATAGTGTCATGTCTGCCCTCCCCCCATATAGTGTGTAATGTATAGTGTCATGTCTGCCCTCCCCCATATAGTGTGTAATGTATAGTGTCATGTCTGCCCCCCCCATATAGTGTGTAATGTATAGTGTCATGTCTGCCCCTCCCCCATATAGTGTGTAATGTATAGTGTCATGTCTGCCCTCCCCCATATAGTGTGTAATGTATAGTGTCATGTCTGCCCCTCCCCCCATATAGTGTGTAATGTATAGTGTCATGTCTGCCCCTCCCCCATATAGTGTGTAATGTATAGTGTCATGTCTGCCCCTCCCCCATATAGTGTGTAATGTATAGTGTCATGTCCTGCCCCCCCCATATAGTGTGTAATGTATAGTGTCATGTCTGCCCCCCCCCCTATAGTGTGTAATGTATAGTGTCATGTCTGCCCCTCCCCCATATAGTGTGTAATGTATAGTGTCATGTCTGCCCCTCCCCCATATAGTGTGTAATGTATAGTGTCATGTCTGCCCCCCCCCATATAGTGTGTAATGTATAGTGTCATGTCTGCCCCTCCCCCATATAGTGTGTAATGTATAGTGTCATGTCTGCCCCTCCCCCATATAGTGTGTAATGTATAGTGTCATGTCTGCCCCTCCCCCATATAGTGTGTAATGTATAGTGTCATGTCTGCCCCCCCCATATAGTGTGTAATGTATAGTGTCATGTCTGCCCCTCCCCCCATATAGTGTGTAATGTATAGTGTCATGTCTGCCCCTCCCCATATAGTGTGTAATGTATAGTGTCATGTCTGCCCCTCCCCCATATAGTGTGTAATGTATAGTGTCATGTCTGCCCCCCCCATATAGTGTGTAATGTATAGTGTCATGTCTGCCCCTCCCCCCATATAGTGTGTAATGTATAGTGTCATGTCTGCCCCTCCCCCCATATAGTGTGTAATGTATAGTGTCATGTCTGCCCCCCCCCATATAGTGTGTAATGTATAGTGTCATGTCTGCCCCCCCCCCCATATAGTGTGTAATGTATAGTGTCATGTCTGCCCCTCCCCATATAGTGTGTAATGTATAGTGTCATGTCTGCCCCTCCCCCCATATAGTGTGTAATGTATAGTGTCATGTCTGCCCCCCCCATATAGTGTGTAATGTATAGTGTCATGTCCTGCCCCTCCCCCATATAGTGTGTAATGTATAGTGTCATGTCTGCCCCCCCCATATAGTGTGTAATGTATAGTGTCATGTCTGCCCCTCCCCCATATAGTGTGTAATGTATAGTGTCATGTCTGCCCCCCCCATATAGTGTGTAATGTATAGTGTCATGTCTGCCCCCCCCATATAGTGTGTAATGTATAGTGTCATGTCTGCCCCCCCATATAGTGTGTAATGTATAGTGTCATGTCTGCCCCTCCCCCCATATAGTGTGTAATGTATAGTGTCATGTCTGCCCCCCCCCATATAGTGTGTAATGTATAGTGTCATGTCTGCCCCTCCCCCCATATAGTGTGTAATGTATAGTGTCATGTCTGCCCCTCCCCCCATATAGTGTGTAATGTATAGTGTCATGTCTGCCCCTCCCCCATATAGTGTGTAATGTATAGTGTCATGTCTGCCCCCCCCCATATAGTGTGTAATGTATAGTGTCATGTCTGCCCCTCCCCCCATATAGTGTGTAATGTATAGTGTCATGTCTGCCCCTCCCCCCATATAGTGTGTAATGTATAGTGTCATGTCTGCCCCTCCCCCATATAGTGTGTAATGTATAGTGTCATGTCTGCCCCTCCCCCCATATAGTGTGTAATGTATAGTGTCATGTCTGCCCTCCCCCATATAGTGTGTAATGTATAGTGTCATGTCTGCCCCCCCCATATAGTGTGTAATGTATAGTGTCATGTCTGCCCCTCCCCCATATAGTGTGTAATGTATAGTGTCATGTCTGCCCCTCCCCCCATATAGTGTGTAATGTATAGTGTCATGTCTGCCCCCCCCATATAGTGTGTAATGTATAGTGTCATGTCTGCCCCCCCCCCATATAGTGTGTAATGTATAGTGTCATGTCTGCCCCTCCCCCATATAGTGTGTAATGTATAGTGTCATGTCTGCCCCTCCCCCATATAGTGTGTAATGTATAGTGTCATGTCTGCCCCTCCCCCATATAGTGTGTAATGTATAGTGTCATGTCTGCCCCTCCCCCATATAGTGTGTAATGTATAGTGTCATGTCTGCCCCTCCCCCATATAGTGTGTAATGTATAGTGTCATGTCTGCCCCCCCCATATAGTGTGTAATGTATAGTGTCATGTCTGCCCCTCCCCCCATATAGTGTGTAATGTATAGTGTCATGTCTGCCCCTCCCCCCATATAGTGTGTAATGTATAGTGTCATGTCTGCCCCTCCCCCCATATAGTGTGTAATGTATAGTGTCATGTCTGCCCCTCCCCCCATATAGTGTGTAATGTATAGTGTCATGTCTGCCCCTCCCCCCATATAGTGTGTAATGTATAGTGTCATGTCTGCCCCCCCCCCATATAGTGTGTAATGTATAGTGTCATGTCTGCCCCTCCCCCCATATAGTGTGTAATGTATAGTGTCATGTCTGCCCCTCCCCCATATAGTGTGTAATGTATAGTGTCATGTCTGCCCCTCCCATATAGTGTGTAATGTATAGTGTCATGTCTGCCCCTCCCCATATAGTGTGTAATGTATAGTGTCATGTCTGCCCCTCCCCCATATAGTGTGTAATGTATAGTGTCATGTCTGCCCCCCCCCATATAGTGTGTAATGTATAGTGTCATGTCTGCCCCTCCCCATATAGTGTGTAATGTATAGTGTCATGTCTGCCCCTCCCCCATATAGTGTGTAATGTATAGTGTCATGTCTGCCCCTCCCCCCCTATAGTGTGTAATGTATAGTGTCATGTCTGCCCCTCCCCCATATAGTGTGTAATGTATAGTGTCATGTCTGCCCCTCCCCCCATATAGTGTGTAATGTATAGTGTCATGTCTGCCCCTCCCCCCATATAGTGTGTAATGTATAGTGTCATGTCTGCCCCTCCCCCATATAGTGTGTAATGTATAGTGTCATGTCTGCCCCTCCCCCCATATAGTGTGTAATGTATAGTGTCATGTCTGCCCCTCCCCCATATAGTGTGTAATGTATAGTGTCATGTCTGCCCCTCCCCCCATATAGTGTGTAATGTATAGTGTCATGTCTGCCCCCCCCATATAGTGTGTAATGTATAGTGTCATGTCTGCCCCCCCCCATATAGTGTGTAATGTATAGTGTCATGTCTGCCCTCCCCCCATATAGTGTGTAATGTATAGTGTCATGTCTGCCCCTCCCCCATATAGTGTGTAATGTATAGTGTCATGTCTGCCCCTCCCATATAGTGTGTAATGTATAGTGTCATGTCTGCCCCTCCCCCCATATAGTGTGTAATGTATAGTGTCATGTCTGCCCCCCCCATATAGTGTGTAATGTATAGTGTCATGTCTGCCCCCCCCCATATAGTGTGTAATGTATAGTGTCATGTCTGCCCCTCCCCCATATAGTGTGTAATGTATAGTGTCATGTCTGCCCCTCCCCCATATAGTGTGTAATGTATAGTGTCATGTCTGCCCCTCCCCCCATATAGTGTGTAATGTATAGTGTCATGTCTGCCCCCCCATATAGTGTGTAATGTATAGTGTCATGTCTGCCCCTCCCCCCATATAGTGTGTAATGTATAGTGTCATGTCTGCCCCTCCCCCATATAGTGTGTAATGTATAGTGTCATGTCTGCCCCTCCCCCCATATAGTGTGTAATGTATAGTGTCATGTCTGCCCCTCCCCCATATAGTGTGTAATGTATAGTGTCATGTCTGCCCCTCCCCCATATAGTGTGTAATGTATAGTGTCATGTCTGCCCTCCCCCCATATAGTGTGTAATGTATAGTGTCATGTCTGCCCCCCCCCATATAGTGTGTAATGTATAGTGTCATGTCTGCCCCTCCCCCCATATAGTGTGTAATGTATAGTGTCATGTCTGCCCCTCCCCATATAGTGTGTAATGTATAGTGTCATGTCTGCCCCTCCCCATATAGTGTGTAATGTATAGTGTCATGTCTGCCCCTCCCCCCATATAGTGTGTAATGTATAGTGTCATGTCTGCCCCCCCCATATAGTGTGTAATGTATAGTGTCATGTCTGCCCCCTCCATATAGTGTGTAATGTATAGTGTCATGTCTGCCCCTCCCCCATATAGTGTGTAATGTATAGTGTCATGTCTGCCCCCCCATATAGTGTGTAATGTATAGTGTCATGTCTGCCCCCCCCCATATAGTGTGTAATGTATAGTGTCATGTCTGCCCCCCCCCATATAGTGTGTAATGTATAGTGTCATGTCTGCCCCCTCCCCCATATAGTGTGTAATGTATAGTGTCATGTCTGCCCCCCCCCATATAGTGTGTAATGTATAGTGTCATGTCTGCCCCTCCCCCCCATATAGTGTGTAATGTATAGTGTCATGTCTGCCCCCCCCATATAGTGTGTAATGTATAGTGTCATGTCTGCCCCCCCCCATATAGTGTGTAATGTATAGTGTCATGTCTGCCCCTCCCCCATATAGTGTGTAATGTATAGTGTCATGTCTGCCCCCCCCATATAGTGTGTAATGTATAGTGTCATGTCTGCCCCCCCCCATATAGTGTGTAATGTATAGTGTCATGTCTGCCCCTCCCCCATATAGTGTGTAATGTATAGTGTCATGTCTGCCCCTCCCCCATATAGTGTGTAATGTATAGTGTCATGTCTGCCCCTCCCCCCATATAGTGTGTAATGTATAGTGTCATGTCTGCCCCTCCATATAGTGTGTAATGTATAGTGTCATGTCTGCCCCCCCATATAGTGTGTAATGTATAGTGTCATGTCTGCCCCCCCCATATAGTGTGTAATGTATAGTGTCATGTCTGCCCCTCCCCCATATAGTGTGTAATGTATAGTGTCATGTCTGCCCCTCCCCCATATAGTGTGTAATGTATAGTGTCATGTCTGCCCCCCCATATAGTGTGTAATGTATAGTGTCATGTCTGCCCCTCCCCCCATATAGTGTGTAATGTATAGTGTCATGTCTGCCCCTCCCCCCATATAGTGTGTAATGTATAGTGTCATGTCTGCCCCCCCCCATATAGTGTGTAATGTATAGTGTCATGTCTGCCCCCCCATATAGTGTGTAATGTATAGTGTCATGTCTGCCCCTCCCCCCATATAGTGTGTAATGTATAGTGTCATGTCTGCCCCCCATATAGTGTGTAATGTATAGTGTCATGTCTGCCCCTCCCCCCATATAGTGTGTAATGTATAGTGTCATGTCTGCCCCTCCCCCCATATAGTGTGTAATGTATAGTGTCATGTCTGCCCCTCCCCCCATATAGTGTGTAATGTATAGTGTCATGTCTGCCCCTCCCCCATATAGTGTGTAATGTATAGTGTCATGTCTGCCCCTCCCCCCATATAGTGTGTATTGTATAGTGTCATGTCTGCCCCTCCCCCCATATAGTGTGTAATGTATAGTTTCTTGTCTGCCCCTCCCCCCATATAGTGTGTAATGTATAGTGTCATGTCTGCCCCTCCCCCCATATAGTGTGTAATGTATAGTGTCATGTCTGCCCCTCCCCCCATATAGTGTGTAATGTATAGTGTCATGTCTGCCCCCCCCATATAGTGTGTAATGTATAGTGTCATGTCTGCCCCCCCCATATAGTGTGTAATGTATAGTGTCATGTCTGCCCCTCCCATATAGTGTGTAATGTATAGTGTCATGTCTGCCCCCCCCCCCATATAGTGTGTAATGTATAGTGTCATGTCTGCCCCTCCCCCCATATAGTGTGTAATGTATAGTGTCATGTCTGCCCCCCCATATAGTGTGTAATGTATAGTGTCATGTCTGCCCCTCCCCCCATATAGTGTGTAATGTATAGTGTCATGTCTGCCCCCCCCATATAGTGTGTAATGTATAGTGTCATGTCTGCCCCCCCCCATATAGTGTGTAATGTATAGTGTCATGTCTGCCCCCCCCCATATAGTGTGTAATGTATAGTGTCATGTCTGCCCCTCCCCCCATATAGTGTGTAATGTATAGTGTCATGTCTGCCCCCCCATATAGTATGTAATGTATAGTGTCATGTCTGCCCCTCCCCCCATATAGTGTGTAATGTATAGTGTCATGTCTGCCCCCCCCATATAGTGTGTAATGTATAGTGTCATGTCTGCCCCCCCATATAGTGTGTAATGTATAGTGTCATGTCTGCCCCTCCCCCCATATAGTGTGTAATGTATAGTGTCATGTCTGGCCCCCCATATAGTGTGTAATGTATAGTGTCATGTCTGCCCCCCCATATAGTGTGTAATGTATAGTGTCATGTCTGCCCCTCCCCCCATATAGTGTGTAATGTATAGTGTCATGTCTGCCCCTCCCCCATATAGTGTGTAATGTATAGTGTCATGTCTGCCCCTCCCCATATAGTGTGTAATGTATAGTGTCATGTCTGCCCCTCCCCCCATATAGTGTGTAATGTATAGTGTCATGTCTGCCCCCTCCCCCATATAGTGTGTAATGTATATAGGTCATGTCTGCCCCTCCCCCCATATAGTGTGTAATGTATAGTGTCATGTCTGCCCCTCCCCCATATAGTGTGTAATGTATAGTGTCATGTCTGCCCTCCCCCCATATAGTGTGTAATGTATAGTGTCATGTCTGCCCTCCCCCCATATAGTGTGTAATGTATAGTGTCATGTCTGCCCCCCCCATATAGTGTGTAATGTATAGTGTCATGTCTGCCCCTCCCCCATATAGTGTGTAATGTATAGTGTCATGTCTGCCCCTCCCCCATATAGTGTGTAATGTATAGTGTCATGTCCTGCCCCTCCCCCCATATAGTGTGTAATGTATAGTGTCATGTCTGCCCCCCCCATATAGTGTGTAATGTATAGTGTCATGTCGTGCCCACCCCATATAGTGTGTAATGTATAGTGTCATGTCTGCCCTCCCCCATATAGTGTGTAATGTATAGTGTCATGTCTGCCCCTCCCCCCATATAGTGTGTAATGTATAGTGTCATGTCTGCCCCTCCCCCATATAGTGTGTAATGTATAGTGTCATGTCTGCCCCCTCCCCCCCATATAGTGTGTAATGTATAGTGTCATGTCTGCCCCTCCCCCCATATAGTGTGTAATGTATAGTGTCATGTCTGCCCCCCCATATAGTGTGTAATGTATAGTGTCATGTCTGCCCCCCCCCCCATATAGTGTGTAATGTATAGTGTCATGTCTGCCCTCCCCCATATAGTGTGTAATGTATAGTGTCATGTCTGCCCCTCCCCCCATATAGTGTGTAATGTATAGTGTCATGTCTGCCCCCCCCCCCCCCGCTGTCTCTTCTCTCTCTCCGCTGTCCCTTCTCTCTCCCCGCTGTCCCTTCTCTCTCCCCGCTGTCTCTTCTCTCTCCCCGCTGTCCCTTCTCTCTCCCCGCTGTCTC
Source organism: Dendropsophus ebraccatus (assembly GCF_027789765.1). Taxonomy (NCBI): domain Eukaryota; kingdom Metazoa; phylum Chordata; class Amphibia; order Anura; family Hylidae; genus Dendropsophus; species Dendropsophus ebraccatus. The sequence continues at coordinate 908,647 of NC_091455.1, forward strand.
TTCTCTCTCCCCGCTGTCCCTTCTCTCTCCCCGCTGTCCCTTCTCTCTCCCCGCTGTCCCTTCTCTCTCTCCGCTGTCCCTTCTCTCTCCCCGCTGTCTCTCTCTTCGCTGTCCCTTCTCTCTCTCCGCTGTCCCTTCTCTCTCTCCGCTGTCCCTTCTCTCTCCCCGCTGTCCCTTCTCTCTCCCCGCTGTCCCTTCTCTCTCCCCGCTGTCCCTTCTCTCTCCCCGCTGTCTCTTCTCTCTCCCCGCTGTCTCTTCTCTCTCCCCGCTTTCCCTTCTCTCTCCCCGCTGTCTCTTCTCTCTCCCCGCTGTCCCTTCTCTCTCCTCGCTGTCCCTTCTCTCTCTCCGCTGTCCCTTCTCTCTCCCCGCTGTCTCTCTCTTCGCTGTCCCTTCTCTCTCTCCGCTGTCCCTTCTCTCTCCCCGCTATCCCTTATCTCTCCCCGCTGTCTCTCTCTCCGCTGTCCCTTCTCTCTCCCCGCTGTCTCTCTCTCCGCTGTCCCTTCTCTCTCCCTGCTGTCCCTTCTCTCTCCCCGCTGTCCCTTCTCTCTCCCCGCTGTCCCTTCTCTCTCCCCGCTGTCCCTTCTCTCTCCTCGCTGTCCCTTCTCTCTCTCCGCTGTCCCTTCTCTCTCCCCGCTGTCCCTTCTCTCTCCCCGCTGTCCCTTCTCTCTCCCCGCTGTCCCTTCTCTCTCCCCGCTGTCCCTTCTAATCTCCCCGCTGTCCCTTCTCTCTCCCCGCTGTCCCTTCTCTCTTCCCGCTGTCCCTTCTCTCTCTCCGCTGTCCCTTCTCTCTCCCCGCTGTCCCTTCTCTCTCCCCGCTGTCCCTTCTCTCTCCCCGCTGTCCCTTCTCTCTCTCCGCTGTCCCTTCTCTCTCCCCGCTGTCCCTTCTCTCTCTCTCCGCTGTCCCTTCTCTCTCCCCGCTGTCCCTTCTCTCTCCCCGCTGTCCCTTCTCTCTCTCCGCTGTCCCTTCTCTCTCCCCGCTGTCTCTCTCTTCGCTGTCCCTTCTCTCTCTCCGCTGTCCCTTCTCTCTCCCTGCTATCCCTTCTCTCTCCCCGCTGTCTCTCTCTCCGCTGTCCCTTCTCTCTCCCCGCTGTCTCTCTCTCCGCTGTCCCTTCTCTCTCCCCGCTGTCTCTCTCTCCGCTGTTCCTTCTCTTTCCCCGCTGTCCCTTCTCTCTCCCCGCTGTCCCTTCTCTCTCCCCGCTGTCTCTCTCTCCGCTGTCCGTTCTCTCTCCCCGCTGTCCCTTCTCTCTCTCCGCTGTCCCTTCTCTCTCCCCGCTGTCCCTTCTCTCTCTCCGCTGTCTCTTTCTCTCCGCTGTCCCTTTTCTCTCTCCCCGCTGTCCCTTCTCTCTCCCCGCTGTCCCTTCTCTCTCCCCGCTGTCCCTTCTCTCTCCCCGCTGTCCCTTCTCTCTCCCCGCTGTCCCTTCTCTCTCCCCGCTGTCCCTTCTCTCTCTCCGCTGTCCCTTCTCTCTCCCCGCTGTCCCTTCTCTCTCTCCGCTGTCTCTTCTCTCTCTCCGCTGTCCCTTCTCTCTCTCCGCTGTCCCTTTTCTCTCTCCCTGCTGTCCCTTCTCTCTCTTCGCTTGTCCCTTTTCTCTCTCTCCGCTGTCCCTTTTCTCTCTCCCCGCTGTCCCTTCACTCTCTCCGCTGTCCCTTCTCTCTCTCCGCTTTCTCTTCTCTCTCCCCGCTGTCCCTTCTCTCTCCCCGCTGTCCCTTCTCTCTCCCCGCTGTCCCATCTCTCTCCCCGCTGTCCCTTCACTCTCCCCGCTGTCCCTTCACTCTCCCCGCTGTCTCTTCTCTCTCCCCGTTGTCCCTTCTCTCTCTCCGCTGTCCCTTCTCTCTCCCCGCTGTCCCTTCTCTCTCCCCGCTGTCCCTTCTCTCTCCCCGCTGTCCCTTCTCTCTCCCCGCTGTCCCTTCACTCTCTCCGCTGTCCCTTTTCTCTCTCCCCGCTGTCCCTTCACTCTCCCCGCTGTCCCTTCTCTCTCCCCGTTGTCCCTTCTCTTTCCCCGCTGTCCCTTCTCTCTCCCCGCTGTCCCTTCTCTCTCCCCGCTGTCCCTTCTCTCTCCCCGCTGTCCCTTCTCTCTTCCCGCTGTCCCTTCTCTCTCTCCGCTGTCCCTTCTCTCTCCCCGCTGTCCCTTCTCTCTCCCCGCTGTCCCTTCTCTCTCTCCGCTGTCCCTTCTCTCTCCCCGCTGTCCCTTCTCTCTCCCCGCTGTCCCTTCTCTCTCCCCGCTGTCCCTTCTCTCTCCCCGCTGTCCCTGCTCTCTCTTCGCTGTCCCTTCTTTCTTTCCGCTGTCCCTCCTCTCTCTTCGCTGTCCCTTCTTTCTTTCCGCTGTCCCTCCTCTCTCCCCGCTGTCCCTTCTCTCTCCCCGCTGTCCCTTCTCTCTCCCCGCTGTCCCTTCTCTCTCTCCGCTGTCTCTTCTCTCTCTCCGCTGTCCCTTCTCTCTCTCCGCTGTCCCTTTTCTCTCTCCCTGCTGTCCCTTCTCTCTCTTCGCTTGTCCCTTTTCTCTCTCTCCGCTGTCCCTTTTCTCTCTCTCCGCTGTCCCTTCACCCTCTCCGCTGTCCCTTCTCTCTCTCCGCTGTCCCTTCTCTCTCTCCGCTGTCCCTTCTCTCTCTCCGCTGTCCCTTCTCTCTCCCCGCTGTCCCTTCTCTCTCCCCGCTGTCCCTTCTCTCTCTTCGCTGTCCCTTCTTTCTTTCCGCTGTTCCTCCTCTCTCTCCGCTGTCCCTTCTCTCTCTCCGCTTTCTCTCTCTCCGCTGTTCCTTCTCTCTCCCCGCTGTCTCTCTCTCCGCTTTCTCTTCTCTCTCCCCGCTGTCCCTTCTCTCTCCCCGCTGTCCCTTCTCTCTCTCCGCTGTCCCTTCTCTCTCCCCGCTGTCCCTTCTCTCTCCCCGCTGTCCCTTCTCTCTCTTCGCTGACCCTTCTCTCTCTCCGCTTTCTCTTCTCTCTCTCCGCTGTTCCTTCTCTCTCCCCTCTGTCTCTCTCTCCGCTTTCTCTTCTCTCTCCCCGCTGTCCCTTCTCTCTCTCCGCTGTCTCTTCTCTCTCTCCGCTGTCCCTTTTCTCTCTCTTCGCTGTCCCTTCTCTCTCCCCGCTGTCCCTTCTCTCTCTTCGCTGACCCTTCTCTCTCTCCGCTTTCTCTTCTCTCTCTCCGCTGTCCCTTCTCTCTCTCCGCTTTCTCTTCTCTCTCTCCGCTTTCTCTTCTCTCTCTCCGCTGTCCCTTTTCTCTCCCCGCTGTCCCTTCTCTCTCTCTTTGCTTTCCCTTCTCTCTCTCCGCTTTCTCTTCTCTCTCCGCTGTCCCTTTTCTCTCTCTCCGCTTTCTCTTCTCTCTCCGCTGTCCCTTTTCTCTCCCCGCTGTCCCTTTTCTCTCTCTTCGCTGTCCCTTTTCTCTCTCTTCGCTGTCCCTTCTCTCTCCCCGCTGTCCCTTCTCTCTCCCCGCTGTCCCTTCTCTCTCTCCGCTGTCCCTTCTCTCTCCCCGCTGTCCCTTCTCTCTCCCCGCCGTCCCTTCTCTCTCTCCGCTGTCCCTTCTCTCTCTCCGCTGTCCCTTCTCTCTCCCCGCTGTCCCTTCTCTCTCCCCGCTGTCCCTTCTCTCTCCCCGCTGTCCCTTCTCTCTCTCCGCTGTCCCTTCTCTCTCCCCGCTGTCCCTTCTCTCTCCCCGCTGTCCCTTCTCTCTCCCCGCTGTCTCTTCTCTCTCCCCGCTGTCTCTTCTCTCTCTTCGCTGTCCCTTCTCTCTCCGCTGTCCCTTTTCTCTCTCCCCGCTGTCCCTTCACTCTCCCCGCTGTCCCTTCTCTCTCCCCGCTGTCCCTTCTCTCTCCCCGCTGTCCCTTCTCTCTCTCCGCTGTCCCTTCTCTCTCCCCGCTGTCCCTTCTCTCTCCCCGCTGTCCCTTCTCTCTCTCCGCTGTCTCTTTCTCTCCGCTGTCCCTTTTCTCTCTCCCCGCTATCCCTTATCTCTCCCCGCTGTCCCTTCTCTCTCCCCGCTGTCCCTTCTCTCTCCCCGCTGTCCCTTCTCTCTCCCCGCTGTCCCTTCTCTCTCCCCGCTGTCCCTTCTCTCTCCCCGCTGTCCCTTCTCTCTCCCCGCTGTCCCTTCTCTCTCCCCGCTGTCCCTTCTCTCTCCCCGCTGTCCCTTCTCTCTCCCCGCTGTCCCTTCTCTCTCTCCGCCGTCCCTTCTCTCTCCCCGCCGTCTCTTCTCTCTCCGTTGTCCCTCGCTCTCCCCTCGTGTCTGTAAGTGGAACCTGGAGCTGTTCTCTAGTAGCTGGAGGCGTCCCGTACCTCATGATGTCATCACCGTTTTTCAGAGACTGATCTTCACGCAGTTATTAAGAAGGGGAATCTCCTAAAGGACGTGCACATGAGATACATCCTGTACCAGCTGCTGAAGGCCACAAAGTTCCTGCACTCTGGCAATGTCATACACCGGGACCAGAAGGTAAAGGGATGAGAAAAAAGGTCCCCGGGCATGGGTGGGAGTCCTAAGGCAAAAGTCACAGAGGTGAGGGGCGATTGTTACAGGCATGAGGGTGTGGTATCTTGTAGAGTAACAGGGAAGTGCTGTGCTGTAGGGCGACCGGTGTCATGTCCTGTAGGGCTCCAGAGCGGGGTCCTGTTGGGAGATGGCTCTGGGCTCTGGGTCGGGTGAGGTCCTGTAGGGCGACGGGTCTCGGATCTGGGTCAGGGGTGGGGTCCTGTAGGGCGACAGGTCTGTACTCTGGGGCAGGGGTGGGGTCCTGTAGGATGACGGGTCTGGGCTCTGGGGCTGGCTTGGCATCCTGTAGGGCGATGGGTCTGGGCTCCAGGGTGCGTGTTATGTCCTGTAGGGCGACGGGTCTGTACTCTGGGGCAGGGGTGGGGTCCTGTAGGATGACAGGTCTGGGCTCTGGGGCAGAGGTGGGGTTCCTGTCGGGTGACGGGTCTGGGCTCCAGGGTGCGCGTTATGTCCTGTAGGGTGACGGGTCTGTACTCTGGGGCTGGGGTGGGGTCCTGTAGGGCGACGGGTCTGGGCTCTGGGGCAGGGGTGGGGTCCTGTAGGGTGACTGGTCTGGGCTCTGGGTCAGGGGTGGGGTCCTGTAGGGCGACGGGTCTGTACTCTGGGGCAGGGGTGGGGTCCTGTAGGGCGACGGGTCTGGGCTCTGGGTCAGGGGTGGGGTTCTGTAGGGCGACAGGTCCGGGCTCTGGGGCAGGGGTGGGGTCCTGTAGGATGACGGGTCTGGGCTCTGGGGCTGGCTTGGCATCCTGTAGGGCGATGGGTCCGGGCTCTGGGGCAGAGGTGGGGTCCTGTCGGGTGACGGGTCTGGGCTCCAGGGTGCGCGTTATGTCCTGTAGGGTGACTGGTCTGTACTCTGGGGCAGGGGTGGGGTCCTGTAGGATGACGGGTCTGGGCTCTGGGGCAGGGGTGGGGTCCTGTAGGATGACTGGTCTGTACTCTGGGGCAGGGGTGGGTTCCTGTCGGGTGACGGGTCTGGGCTCTGGGTCAGGGGTGGGGTCCTGTAGGATGACTGGTCTGTACTCTGGGGCAGGGGTGGGGTCCTGTAGGATGACTGGTCTGGGCTCTGGGTCAGGGGTGGGGTCCTGTAGGGCGACGGGTCTGGGCTCTGGGTCAGGGGTGGGGTCCTGTAGGATGACTGGTCTGTACTCTGGGGCAGGGGTGGGGTCCTGTAGGGCGACGGGTCTGGGCTCTGGGGCAGGGGTGGGGTCCTGTAGGGCGACTGGTCTGGGCTCTGGGTCAGGGGTGGGGTCCTGTAGGGCGACTGGTCTGGGCTCTGGGGCAGGGGTGGGGTCCTGTAGGATGACTGGTCTGGGCTCTGGGGCAGGGGTGGGGTCCTGTAGGGCGATGGGTCTGGGCTCTGGGTCAGGGGTGGGGTCCTGTAGGGCGACGGGTCTGTACTCTGGGGCTGGCTTGGCATCCTGCAGGATGACGGGTCTGGGCTCTGGGGCAGGGGTGGGGTCCTGTAGGGCGATGGGTCTGTACTCTGGGGCAGGGGTGGGGTCCTGTAGGGCGACGGGTCTGGGCTCTGGGTCAGGGGTGGGGTCCTGTAGGGTGACTGGTCTGGGCTCTGGGTCAGGGGTGGGGTCCTGTAGGGTGACTGGTCTGTACTCTGGGGCTGGCGTGGCATCCTGTCGGGTGACTGGTCTGTACTCTGGGGCAGGGGTGGGTTCCTGTCGGGTGACGGGTCTGGCCTCCAGGGTGCGCGTTATGTCCTGTAGGGTGACTGGTCTGTACTCTGGGTCAGGGGTGGGGTCCTGTAGGGCGACGGGTCCGGGCTCTGTGGCAGGGGTGGGTACCTGTAGGATGACTGGTCTGGGCTCTGGGGCAGGGGTGGGGTCCTGTAGGATGACGGGTCTCGGCTCTGGGGCTGGCGTGGCATCCTGTAGGGCGACGGGTCTGGGTTCCAGGGTGCGTGTTATGTCCTGTAGGGTGACGGGTCTGTACTCTGGGGCAGGGGTGGGGTCCTGTAGGGTGACGGGTCTGGGCTCTGGGGCAGGGGTGGGGTCCTGTAGGGCGATGGGTCTGGGCTCTGGGGCAGGGGTGGGGTCCTGTAGGGCGACGGGTCTGGGCTCTGGGGCAGTGGTGGGGTCCTGTAGGGTGACGGGTCTGGGCTCTGGGGCAGGGGTGGGGTCCTGTAGGGCGACGGGTCTGGGCTCCAGGGTGCGTGTTATGTCCTGTAGGGTGACGGGTCTGGGCTCTGGGGCAGGGGTGGGGTCCTGTAGGGCGACGGGTCTGGGCTCTGGGGCAGTGGTGGGGTCCTGTAGGGTGACGGGTCTGGGCTCTGGGGCAGGGGTGGGGTCCTGTAGGGTGACGAGTCTGGGCTCTGGGGCAGGGGTGGGGTCCTGTAGGGCGACGGGTCTCGGCTCTGGGGCAGTGGTGGGGTCCTGTAGGGCGATGGGTCTGGGCTCCAGGGTGCGTGTTATGTCCTGTAGGGTGACGGGTCTGTACTCTGGGGCAGGGGTGGGGTCCTGTAGGGCGACGGGTCTGTACTCTGGGGCAGGGGTGGGGTCCTGTAGGGCGACGGGTCTGGGCTCTGGGGCAGGGGTGGGGTCCTGTAGGGCGACGGGTCTGGGCTCTGGGGCAGTGGTGGGGTCCTGTAGGGCGACGGGTCTGGGCTCCAGGGTGCGTGTTATGTCCTGTAGGGTGACGGGTCTGGGCTCTGGGTCAGGGGTGGGGTCCTGTAGGGTGACGGGTCTGGGCTCTGGGGCAGGGGTGGGGTCCTGTAGGGCGACGGGTCTGGGCTCTGGGGCAGGGGTGGGGTCCTGTAGGGCGACGGGTCTGGGCTCCAGGGTGCGTGTTATGTCCTGTAGGGCGATGGGTCTGGGCTCTGGGGCAGTGGTGGGGTCCTGTAGGGCGACGGGTCTGGGCTCCAGGGTGCGTGTTATGTCCTGTAGGGTGACGGGTCTGTACTCTGGGGCAGGGGTGGGGTCCTGTAGGGTGACGGGTCTGGGCTCTGGGGCAGAGGTGGGGTCCTGTAGGGCGACGGGTCTGGGCTCCAGGGTGCGTGTTATGTCCTGTAGGGTGACGGGTCTGTACTCTGGGGCAGGGGTGGGGTCCTGTAGGGCGACGGGTCTGGGCTCTGGGGCAGAGGTGGGGTCCTGTAGGGCGATGGGTCTGGGCTCTGGGGCAGAGGTGGGGTTCTGTAGGGAGATGGGTCTGGGCTCCAGGGTGCGCGTTATGTCCTGTAGGGCGATGGGTCTGGGCTCCAGGGTGCGTGCTATGTCCTGTAGGGTGACGGGTCTGGGCTCTGGGGCAGTGGTGGGGTCCTGTAGGGCGACGGGTCTGGGCTCCAGGGTGCGTGCTATGTCCTGTAGGGTGACGGGTCTGGGCTCTGGGGCAGGGGTGGGGTCCTGTAGGGTGACGGGTCTGGGCTCTGGGGCAGGGGTGGGGTCCTGTAGGGTGACGGGTCTGGGCTCTGGGGCAGGGGTGGGGTCCCGTAGGGCGTTGGGTCTGAGCTCCAGGGTGCGTGTTATGTCCTGTAGGGTGACGGGTCTGGGCTCTGGGTCGGGCATGGCGTACTGTAGGGTGATTGCTGTCTCTTTGCCCGCAGCCCTCTAATATCCTGCTGGATGCGGACTGTCTGGTGAAGCTGTGTGACTTTGGCCTGGCGCGCTCCCTCTACCAGATCCAGGAGGATTCTGGGAATCCAGCTCTCACGGAATATGTGGCTACACGATGGTACCGTGCTCCAGAGATATTACTGGCATCTCACAGGTACATGGGGGAAATGATGGGGCATGGCTGCTGGTGGGCGGTCAGTGCCTGTATCCTGAATGCCCACTGTGACCCCCTCAGGTACACCAAGGGTGTGGATATGTGGAGTGTGGGCTGTATCCTGGCCGAGATGCTGCTGGGCAAACCGCTCTTCCCGGGCACCTCTACCATCAACCAGATAGAGCGCATCATGAGTGTCATCCCCACGCCAACACAAGAAGGTAGGTGTATCGCCAGTCACAGGAGACGGGTGTCCCCCCCGTATCCCCAGTCACAGGCGACGGGAGTCCCCCCCCGTATCCCCAGTCACAGGAGACGGGTGTCCCCCCTGTATCCCCAGTCACAGGAGGCGGGTGTCCCCCCCGTATCCCCAGTCACAGGAGATAGGAGTCCCCCCCGTATCCCCAGTCACAGGCGACGGGAGTCCCCCCCCCCCCCCCCGTATCCCCAGTCATAGGAGACGGGTGTCCCCCCCCCGTATCCCCAGTCATAGGAGACGGGTGTCCCCCCCCGTATCCCCAGTCACAGGCGACGGGAGTCCCCCCCCGTATCCCCAGTCACAGGAGACGGGAGTCCCCCCCCCCGTATCCCCAGTCACAGGAGACGGGAGTCCCCCCCCGTATCCCCAGTCACAGGAGACGGGAGTCCCCCCCCCCCCCCCCCGTATCCCCAGTCACAGGAGACGGGAGTCCCCCCCCCCCCCCCCCGTATCCCCAGTCACAGGAGACGGGAGTCCCCCCCCCGTATCCCCAGTCACAGGAGACGGGAGTCCCCCCCCGTATCCCCAGTCACAGGAGACGGGAGTCCCCCCCCCCCCCCCGTATCCCCAGTCACAGGAGACGGGTGTCCCCCCTGTATCCCCAGTCACAGGAGGCGGGTGTCCCCCCCGTATCCCCAGTCACATGTAAGTGCACCCGGCACTAACCTTCCACCAGTCATCTCTACTCATCCCCATCAACCATTAACCTCTTAAGGACGCATGACGTACCGGTACGTCATGCGTCCGCAAGAGGAGTTCAGAGTGGGACTGCATCTGATTACTGTATGGCACGGTCCGATCGCCGTACCCGCTAATACAGTAATCAGATGCAGCTGTCAAAGATGACCGATTACCGGACGCATCTTATCCCTGGTGTCTAGTGGTGTCTCGTGGTCTTCGCCGGGGGGGGGGGGGGACTAACCCTAACCTCGGGGGGGGGGGGGGGGGGAAATAACCTTAACCTTAACCTTAACCCCAGGGGGGAATAACCCTAACCCCAGGGAGGGGGGAATAACCCTAACCCCAGGGGGGGGGGGGGAATAGCCCTAACCCCAGGGGGGCTTCTAGTATAAGTGTAAAAAAAAAAAAGTGTTATTAGTAAAAAGCCCCCTCCCCTAATAAAAGTGTCACGTCCGGGGCAGGGAAGAGTGAGCCCTATCTGAACCCAGACCCCTATCCCTACCTGCTTGGACGACCTGCCCTAAACAGCAGTCCCCAACTGGGCGGCGGTCCCTACACTGGCTAAGTGCAGGAGGGGAGATGAAACAGTACAAGTCTGGAGGAAGCAAGGGCAACAACAAAAACAGGAGAACTACAAGTCCCAGCAGACCTAACCATTAAGGCTAGACAAAGGAGAAAGATAAACCAAATACCAACAAGCCAGGTCAAACCAGGAAGTCACGTCATACACAGAATCACAATCCAGAAGTACCACAAGTCCAAGCCAGAAGTCAAACCGAGAAAGCAGTCCAGGGAAACAAAGAACAAACCAAACAAGCCGAGTCAGAACCAGGAGGTCACGTCAGATCCAAATCAGAATCCAAAAGACAACGTCCACAATATAGATGAAGAGGTCAAACACAGAGAGGAGCACACAATAATCGCACGAGCCAAAAGACTTGGTCAGGGGCGAGGCAAGGAAGCCTCCACCTGTTTATATCAGAGCAGGGAGGGAGTAAGGAGGCAGCATCAGCTCTGATTGGCCCGGCGTCTCTGTACTCTGACAGGCTGAACAGCATGCCTGTCAGACAGTCCAGACGCCTCCCCCCTTTCCAGCTGGTGTGCTGAGAGAGCAGCTATGTTCATAACAAAAAGTCTGAATCACCCCCCTTTTCCCAGGTTTTTATTAAAAGTAAATAAATAAATAAACATATTTAGTATCGCCGCACACGTAATCGCCCGAACTATTAATTAATCACATTCCTGATCTCGCACGGTGAACGGCGTCAGCGCAAAAAAATCCCAAAGTGCAAAATTACACATTTTTGGTCGCATCAAATCCAGAATAATTGTAATAAAAAGCGATCAAAAAGTCGTATATGCGCAATCAAGGTACCGATAGTTTTTTGCGCCATGATGTGTTCTTTCTGACACCTGACACAGCGCCATAGAGCAAAGGATAAAAGCGCTATAAGCCGGGGACGGAGCGATTGTAAGGGACGTATATTTGGTAACAATGGTGTGAATTTCTTCCATCAGATACAATATAAGTTATACGTGTTATATATCGCTGTAATCGTAACCACCTGAGGAACATGCATAACAAGTCAGTTTTACCCCAGGGCGAATGGCGTACAAACAAATACCCCCCAAATAAAAGAAATGCGTTTTTTTGTTCAATTTTACCAAACTTTGAATTTTTTTCTGGTTTCGCAGTGTACTTTATGCAAAAATTCAGCCTGTAATTGCAAAGTACAATTAGTGACGCAAAAAATAAGGATAAGGGCTGATGTGGGTCTCTAGGTGGAAAATGCAACTGCTATGTATGTATGTATGTATGGCCGTATATACACAAGGAGGGAAAAACGAAAACGCAAAAATGAAAAGTGGCCCCGTCCTTAAGGGGTTAAAGACACAAGACCAATAATTTCTTAAACTTATGTATTTATTTATTTATATATTTATAAGTATTAACTAAACCAGGTTATAGCCAAAGTGTCCACCCCAACAGGGGTGACATCCCCAAAAATGCCGGCCTAAGCCGAGCATACCCCAAAAGGGGCGTGGCCCATTCCACAAGTACTTGCAGACCCAGATTGTGATGGTGTCCACCTTTCAGACATCGGACTTAATATCTTCAAAGTCCTCGAGGTCACAATGGTGGTAAGACAAACCACCGATGGAAGCGAGAAATCTCGCCACTCCCCTATTAAGCCTACGTCTTATGTGTTCAAGATCGAAATAACCATGGTACGACCAAGTCCACCTAGGCAAGAAGGCTGTGAGGGAATAACCATGGTACGACCAAGTCCACCTAGGCAAGAAGGCAGTGAGGCAATAACCATGGTAAGACCAAGGCCACCTAGGCAAGAAGGCTGTGAGGGAATAACCATGGTAAGACCAAGTCCACCTAGGCAAGAAGGCAGTGAGGCAATAACCATGGTAAGACCAAGGCCACCTAGGCAAGAAGGCTGTGAGGGAATAACCATGGTAAGACCAAGTCCACCTAGGCAAGAAGGCTGTGAGGGAATAACCATGGTAAGACCAAGTCCACCTAGGCAAGAAGGCTGTGAGGGAATAACCATGGTAAGACCAAGGCCACCTAGGCAAGAAGGCAGTGAGGGAATAACCATGGTAAGACCAAGGCCACCTAGGCAAGAAGGCAGTGAGGGATTAACCATGGTAAGACCAAGGCCACCTAGGCAAGAAGGCAGTGAGGGAATAACCATGGTAAGACCAAGGCCACCTAGGCAAGAAGGCAGTGAGGGAATAACCATGGTAAGACCAAGGCCACCTAGGCAAGAAGGCTGTGAGGGAATAACCATGGTAAGACCAAGTCCACCTAGGCAAGAAGGCAGTGAGGCAATAACCATGGTAAGACCAAGGCCACCTAGGCAAGAAGGCTGTGAGGGAATAACCATGGTAAGACCAAGTCCACCTAGGCAAGAAGGCAGTGAGGCAATAACCATGGTAAGACCAAGGCCACCTAGGCAAGAAGGCTGTGAGGGAATAACCATGGTAAGACCAAGTCCACCTAGGCAAGAAGGCAGTGAGGGAATAACCATGGTAAGACCAAGTCCACCTAGGCAAGAAGGCAGTGAGGGAATAACCATGGTAAGACCAAGGCCACCTAGGCAAGAAGGCTGTGAGGGAATAACCATGGTAAGACCAAGGCCACCTAGGCAAGAAGGCAGTGAGGGAATAACCATGGTAAGACCAAGGCCACCTAGGCAAGAAGGCAGTGAGGGAATAACCATGGTAAGACCAAGGCCACCTAGGCAAGAAGGCTGTGAGGGAATAACCATGGTAAGACCAAGGCCACCTAGGCAAGAAGGCAGTGAGGGAATAACCATGGTAAGACCAAGGCCACCTAGGCAAGAAGGCTGTGAGGGAATAACCATGGTAAGACCAAGGCCACCTAGGCAAGAAGGCAGTGAGGGAATAACCATGGTAAGACCAAGGCCACCTAGGCAAGAAGGCAGTGAGGGAATAACCATGGTAAGACCAAGGCCACCTAGGCAAGAAGGCTGTGAGGGAATAACCATGGTAAGACCAAGTCCACCTAGGCAAGAAGGCAGTGAGGGAATAACCATGGTAAGACCAAGGCCACCTAGGCAAGAAGGCAGTGAGGGAATAACCATGGTAAGACCAAGGCCACCTAGGCAAGAAGGCAGTGAGGGAATAACCATGGTAAGACCAAGGCCACCTAGGCAAGAAGGCTGTGAGGGAATAACCATGGTAAGACCAAGGCCACCTAGGCAAGAAGGCAGTGAGGGAATAAACTGTGTAAAACATTCAACATAAGCTCAATATGGTGGGGCCTCCTCCCCACATCATTGCCACCTGCCTCTATGACAATGGACAAACACACTTTCTTTTTTTTCAAGTTATATAAATCTTTATTCTCCCTTTTACATCACACATCAATTACAAAATTTCCAGAAATAAGCAACAAATTTAACCCTTTAAGGACGGGGACAATTTCGATTTTTGCACTTCCGTTTTTCCCTCCTTGTGTATATAAGGCCATACATAGCACTTGCATTTTCCACCTAGAGACCCACATGAGCTCTTACTTTTTGCGCCACTAATTGTATTTTGCAGTGACGGCTGAATTTTTGCATAAAGTCACTGCGAAAGCAGGAAAAAATTATATGTGTAGTGAAATTTTTTATTACAATTTTTCTGGATTTGATGCGACCAAAAATGTGTAATTTTGCACTTTGGGATTTTTTTGCGCTGACGCCGTTTACCGTGCGTGATCGGGAATGTGATTAATTCATAGTTCGGGCGATTACGCACGCGGCGATACCAAACATGTTTAAAAATAAATATCTATAACATGGGAAAAGGGGGGTGATTCTGAGGGGAGGGGGCTTTTTATTAATAACAACACTTTTATTTTGACTTTTACACTTAACCCTAGGGTTAGGGTTATTCCCCCCCTGGGGTTAGGGTTATTCCCCCCCCCCCCCCGGGGTTAGGGTCATTCCCCCCCCTGGGGTTAGGGTTATTATTCCCCCCCCCCCCCCCCCCCCCCCCCCGGGGTTAGGGTTATGCCCCCCCCTGGGGTTAGGGTTATTCCCCCCCCCCCCCCGGGGTTAGGGTTACTCCCCCCCCCGGGGTTAGGGTTATTCCCCCCCCTGGGGTTAGGGTTATTCCCCCCCCCCCCCCGGGGTTAGGGTTATTTCCCCCCCTGGGGTTAGGAATATTCCCCCCCCCCCCCCCCCCCCCCCCCGAGGTTAGGGTTATTCCCCCCCCAGCCACTTCCTCCCCCCCCCCCCCCCCCCCCCCGGGGTTAGGGTTATTCCCCCCCCTAGGGTTAGGGTTATTCCCCCCCCAGCCACTTATTCCCCCCCCCCCCCCGGGTTAGGGTTATTTCCCCCAACTGGGGTTAGCGTTATTTCCTCCCCCCCCTGGGGTTAGGGTTATTTCTCCCTCCCCCCGGGGTTAGGGTTATTCCCCCCAGCCACTTATTCCCCCCCCCCCCCTCGGGGTTAGGGTTATTCCCCCCCCAGCCACTTATTCTCCCGCCCCCCCCCCCCCCCCCCCGGGTTAGGGTTATTTCCCCTAACTGGGGTTAGCGTTATTTCCCCCCCCCCCCCCCCCTGGGGTTAGCGTTTTTCCCCCACCCCCCTGGGGTTAGGGTCGTTTCCCCCACCCTGGGTTTAGGGTTATTCCCCCCCCCTCCCCCCGGGGTCAGGGCACCTGTATTCTAGCCAGGCCCCCTTCGGCGCCCTATAATGGTGTTGCAGCCAAACAACACTCTGCCACTAAATTTAACAATTGGTTTCTATGGAGACCCCATATCCCACCCCTCAGGAGATAATCCCAGATTAGGAAGTGCTCTCCTGTAGGCCCAGTACACATAAGAGGTCCCCATAAGTGGGGCGAATGTATAGCCTGTACCTGGCAGCCTTCCATCTACCCAAGCGCATAATGTTAGTGGGTTACAAAGAGCAGACATGGATGCTTGTGCAGCGGCCCCAATACGAAAGGAATGTGCGCTAAAAGAATCACCATGCACTCCCAGCGTGCGCAAACACTGCTTAAAAATGGCAGAAAATTGGAACCTAGACAGGGCCGAACCGTCTGCATGAATGAAAAAGCAGTCTGATACACCCGGATGAATTTTCACAAAATCCAAGAGCGACTGAACAGGGGAAGCCATAGAACCAGGCAGGCGATTGAGAGACACCACAATACCCTTACCTAAACGATCCGTTTTAGAATGTCGCACACAAACACGCAAAGAATGAGGGGTATAAGACACATCAGATAGCAATAAGGGGGACTGAGACCGAGTATTAGCAGCCACTAATTCCCCTAAACGGAAGACCCCCAGAAATAAAATAAATAAAAGGCCAAAGCGTTGAAGCTGCAAACGACACAAAGGGTCGGCAATATCATTTACCCCTCCTGGCAGAAATTTCGCCTTGACTCAAATGTTAAGTTTGAAACAAAGTTAAACCAACTTAATGAGAAGCTCAGACCTAGAGGAAAGGCGATTCAGAGCATGTAAAACGCCTTTATTGTCAGTACACACCAGAATCCGCTTGTTTCTAAAACAAGGCCCACACACAGATAAAGCAAGCACACCAGGAGCACAATATTGGACATAACTCCATTTGCAACCCAGGTAAGAGCCCAGGGACCAGCACACCAGTGCCCTGACCAATACGCCCCATAACCGATCGACCCAGCCGATCAGTAAACAAGCTCAGGGCAGACGCCTCTACAAAGTCTTCCTGCCACACAGATCTACTGTTGACGGTAGACAGGAATTGATCCCATAAAGCAAAGTCCTCCTGCAAATAACTCGTCAACCGTGTGTGGAAACCAGCAGATTTCAAGCCTCTCGTAGCCATAGAAAGGTGGCAAGAGAAAACTGTCCCCATGGGAATGGCCCGAACTGCAAAAACTAAGTTGCCAAGTAAACAATGCAATTCTTTGAGAGTGATCTTTGTTTTGGGCAAAATCTTAGCAAAGTCTGAGTTTTCAAAACTTAAGCTACAGGCAAACGAAATTCCATTCTCTGGGAATCTATAACAATGCCGAGAAATTCCAACCTAATGCATGGCTCAATGGTCTTGTCCAGAGCAAGTGGCACCCCGAAATAATTGCAAAGAGACCTAAAAGTATTCAACAGAAAAGCACACGCCCCAGTACCCCCTAGGCCAACGAATAAAAAATCGTCGAGGTAATGGATTGTAGTAAATCCCAATCTATAAAAGAGCTAAAGGCTTCGAAATAATAGCAAGAAAGGCTAAAACCCATAGGAAGGGACTTGTCAAAGTAGTACTAACCATCAAACACAAAACCTAGGGAGTTATAACCTGAAGGAGAAACACTGAGAAGACGAAAGGCTGACCCCCCCAATCCCCTTGTACCTTCGGATAGCTGCTTTTACTCCAAGATCTGTCCTGCGGTCCGTTCAGCAGGGGATGCAGTTATTGTCCTATAAAACAACTTTTAAAATGGCAGGCCTGTGCCCAACAGCCGTGACCTAGATTGTGTCTGCATTAGGCTGGCACCACCCCTCCTCCTTCCTCCCCACCCTCCTCATCATTAGGAATGCTCCAGGCAGATTGTCTCCTATTCTCCACCTGTGTCAGCACGGCACATGGGCTGGATCGTTAAGGCAGCTGTGTAGTTTTCACTGCAGAGGAATAGGAAAAATGGTGAAGAGGGTGGGGAGGAGGGACGGAGGGATGGTGCAAAGTAAGGGCACAGAGATTCTAAGCCACGGCCAAAGGGCATGGGGCTGCAAGTTTAAAAGTAGTTTTTTAGGACAATAACTGCATCACCTGCCGAATGGACCCCAGGACAGATCTTGGATTAAAAGCAGCTATCCGAAAGTACAAGGGGGGGGGGGGGGGGTCAGATTGTGGGTACAGAGTCACTTTGTTAGCTAAAGCTGATATTAAAGCATGACAACCTGTCATTCTAACTAGCTCTAATGCATCATAAAAGGAACTATAGGACACAGAAAACCAAGTGGTATCAACAGAAGCATTAAGGGAGCTGTATAAGACGTGATGTATAAGACGGTATAAGTGGAGGTCAAATGGACCTTCAACTCTCCCCTCACTCATTTCTTTACCAATCTTTTGGCGCACAATGTGCAGATTTAAGATTACACACTAATTGACAAGCCAGACCATCAAATTCAGCGACCATAAAGCCATCAACAAAAGGTGACCACAACATCCTAGCCATCTGAGGCTTTGGGTTAGCCATGGCCGCATTCTTGTTACATTCACCGGCGTCCAGACTCTGTAAGGGAAGCAGGTTGTTGTGAGGTTTGGGCGAGATGCTTGAAGCACCGAGTGACTGGCTGAGCCCCGCCACAGTGGGCACATTTGTGTCAGTACATGCAGTTCCCAAACCACCTACATTGTGAGTAATTATATGCAAAGCAGACCCCTATACGCAAGGAGCAACAGGCCGAGACCTCTGTGGGATCATGAGGCTGATGCATAAACCCACGTCCTCCTGACCCCACTCCATGCCAGGATGTACGGACAACTTTTCATCATATAGTAACCAAGTAACCTCCAAAGTTTCTATACGCCTCTAAAATCATGTCCACGTGTTGAAACAACAACACAGTGGTCTCTGGGGGGGGGGGAATCCTTCGTCAAGTACAGTTGTACAGATACAAAATGACTGTAACCAGTTGTTGAATGATCCATTGATAGGAGGCTTTTTGCGCTCCTCCTTCTCATCCTTTTTATCAACTTTAACTTCCTTAAAATGTGGTAATAGTGTAAAAACATCCATATTTTCCAACCTCCAAATCTTTTCCTCAATAGCACCATTCAAATGGTATCCCAAAGGGGAAATCTGACACTTCCGAGCCTCCTTCATGCAAATGTCAGGCACAATAGGAGGCTGTGCATCCTCACATTTATCCTGACAGACAGGGAGATGCCTGTGCAGTCTATCTGAGGACGGAGACCCCCAGGGCCGCTGACACATAGGATTAATACAGTCAGAAGACGCTGCAGACCTCTCTCACTCACAGACCAGACAGGACAGAATCATCCAGGGAAACTGCTTATGCTGTGCGGAGGGGAGACCCTGAGGGGAGATAAGGCATAGGAGGAGTATGTCCGGCCTCTTCAGGTGTCGCTCCCACCACAAGCCCCGTATTCTTAGCAGCTGGCCCTCCTGTGGTCTGCCCGGCCTGCTTCTTGCCCACCTGGGACGGCGGCGTCACCTTCTTCTTCTGCCTCTGCACCCAACCCGTGGTGCGGCGGCGAATGGTAAATCCGCGCTCCCCACCAGCAAGTGCAGCAGCTGGCTCTCCGTCTCCACCATCTCCGGCACCACCTGTAGACTAGCTCCATCCCAGCGTCACAGCTCTGCCCGGTGGCGGCCCCTGCCCCTCGCTGTATCCCCAGTCACAGGAGATGGGTGCCCCCTGCCCCCCCCCCTATATCTCCAGTCACAGGAGACGGGTCCCCCCCCCCCCCCATCCCCAGGAGACGGGTCCCCCCCCCCCCCCATCCCCAGTCACAGGAGACGGGTGTTCCCCCCCCCATATCCCCAGTCACAGGAGACGGGTGTTCCCCCCCCATATCCCCAGTCACAGGAGACGGGTGTTCCTTCAGTATCACTGGTCACTCTTCTCTTACAGACATCCTGGCTATACGGTCGGACTATGGAGCATCGGTGATCGGCCGAATGAACGTTCGGTGAGTCTCATGTCTGGGTGGTGAGCATGATGTGGGGTCACCAATGTTATCCGTTACCCCCCTGTGACCCCCTTCTGTGTCCTGTAGTCAGAGGATTCCTCTTCTGGAGCTGCTGCCTCCCAGTTGCCCCCCAGAAGCCATTGACTTGCTCAGCAAACTCCTGGTCTTCAACCCTGACAAGAGGCTGACGGCAGAGGAGGCGCTGGAGCACCCGTATGTGCGCAGGTGGGTGCCTGTCCAGAGGTCACAGGAGGTATGGTGGCCATCATATGACCATGGACCCCTCCCCCCCCCCCCCCGTACCTCGGCTGTCCCCCATTACCCTATACTCCGGCTATCCTCCATCACTGACCCCTGTACTCCGGCTATCCCCCTTCACTGTCCCCCATTACCCTATACTCTGGCTATCCCCCTTCACTGACTCCCCTCCCCCCCGTACCTTGACTGTACCCCACTACCCTGTCCTCTGTACTCTGGCTATCCCCCATCACTGACCCCCTTAACCCGGCTATCCCCCATCACTGACTCCCTTACCCCGGCTGTCCCCCATCACTGACTCCCTTACCCCGGCTGTCCCCCATCACTGACCCCCTTACCCCGGCTGTCCCCCATCACTGACCCCCTTACCCCGGCTGTCCCCCATCACTGACCTCCATACTCTGGCTATCCCCCATCACTGACTCCCTTACCCCGGCTGTCCCCCATCACTGACTCCCTTACCCCGGCTGTCCCCCATCACTGACCCCCTTACCCCGGCTGTCCCCCATCACTGACCCCCTTACCCCGGCTGTCCCCCATCACTGACCCCCTTACCCCGGCTGTCCCCCATCACTGACCCCCTTACCCCGGCTGTCCCCCATCACTGACCCCCTTACCCCGGCTGTCCCCCATCACTGACCCCCTTACCCTGGCTGTCCCCCATCACTGACCCCCTTACCCCGGCTGTCCCCCATCACTGACCCCCGTACTCTGGCTATCCCCCATCACTGACCCCCGTACTCTGGCTATCCCCCATCACTGACCCCCGTACTCTGGCTATCCCCCATCACTGACCCCCGTACTCTGGCTATCCCCCATCACTGACCTCCATACTCTGGCTATCCCCCATCACTGACCCCCGTACTCTGGCTGTCCCCCATCACTGACCCCCGTACTCTGGCTGTCCCCCATCACTGACCCCCGTACTCTGGCTATCCCCCATCACTGACCCCCGTACTCTGGCTATCCCCCATCACTGACCCCCGTACTCTGGCTATCCCCCATCACTGACCCCCGTACTCTGGCTATCCCCCATCACTGACCCCCGTACTCTGGCTATCCCTTATCACTGACCCCCGTACTCTGGCTATCCCCCATCACTGACCCCCGTACTCTGGCTATCCCCCATCACTGACCCCCGTACTCTGGCTATCCCCCATCACTGACCCCCGTACTCTGGCTATCCCCCATCACTGACCCCCGTTACTCTGGCTATCCCCCATCACTGACCCCCGTACTCTGGCTATCCCTTATCACTGACCTCCGTACTCTGGCTATCCCCCATCACTGACCCCCGTACTCTGACTGTCCCCCATCACTGACCCCCGTACTCTGGCTATCCCCCATCACTGACCCCCGTACTCTGGCTATCCCCTATCACTGACCCCCGTACTCTGGCTATCCCCCATCACTGACCCCCGTACTCTGGCTATCCCCCATCACTGACCCCCGTACTCTGGCTGTCCCCCTATCACTGACCCCCGTACTCTGGCTATCCCCCATCACTGACCCCCGTACTCTGGCTATCCCCTATCACTGACCCCCGTACTCTGGCTATCCCCCATCACTGACCCCCGTACTCTGGCTGTTGGAGTAAAAGTAAGGCAGCTCACTGAACCTCCGCTGGGAAGCCTGGATGGCACACAGCAAATGCAAAGACGAAGAAAGAAGTTGCTGACACAAACAGAGCATAAAGGACGCATGTGAACAGCAACCAACAAATTTGTCTTCAAAAAGCCAAAACATGCAGGTTTACAAATACTGGTAACATGATTATAATAGATGCAATGAATGTAATCACCTACAGCATATAATGCATCCAGCAACTATATAAATATTCAGTAAGTGAGGAGAAGATCATGTCGCTGATTCAGTCCATTGGGGACTCTGGTGGCTAGAAGGAAAATCCAGTAACTTTCTCTATTCAGGAGTTTCCGTTTGTGTTCTCCCCCTCTTATTGGACGGGTGACTTTTTCAATGCCCGTAACACGTAATGACTCTGTGGACCCTGAATGGACAGTACGAAAATGCCTTGTTAGCATGGATACACTCGCTGTCAGGCTAGATACATCTGAGATATGGCGCCGAATGCGTTCTTTGAGAGACCGTGTAGTGCAGCCCACGTACTGAACCTGACACACATCGCAGGCTGCCAGATACACCACATGTGATACAGTGTTACAGGTCAGGCCTGTATTTAGAGTTCATGCTGCCCTAGGCACTTTGCACGCAGAGGCGCCCCCCCCCCCACGTTGCTGCACATGCATGGTATATACCCTGGCACTTGGGTGCCGCTCTGCTTGATGCCGCTGTTCTCATCAAACAGACGTGATGGAGGAAGGAAGGAGGCCGGGGACGTCTTAGTTTGGGGGCCGCTTCTGTCCAGTGTTGGACTGGGGTACCTGGGGCCACCAATATAGAACCAGTGAGACACGACATGCTGACCCGCTTCTTTCCTGAATTCATCTGTATCTGTGACAAATCTCAGAACCCCCTACACTTATACAGCTCTCAGGGTATGCTGGGAGTTGTAGTCTCTGAGAGGACAACCCTGTAATAAATCACTGTATGCAGAGTCTCCTGGTGGCTGCAATCTGTGGGTGACAACCATCAGCCCTGAGGGTCCAGCAATACATCTGTCTACAGCCGCAGTTATCATAGGATTGTACTACTGTACTACAACTCCCAGCATATCCTGAGGGCTGCAGACTGTTCTGGGAGTTGTAGTGCCTGCAGCTGTTGTAGTTGGGTCCTATACACTGGATGCTTTGTGGCATATAAGAATACATAGATCTGTGGGGGCTCAGTGCAGGGAAGTGACCCCAGAACATCACTAATAGGGGATAGGGGGAGATGTTTTTGTTCTGTCCCCTATTAGTGATGTTCTGGGGTCACTTCCCTGCACTGAGCCCCCACAGATCTATGTATTCTGATCTTCCACAAAGCACCTAGTGTATAGGACCCAACTACAACAGCTGCAGGCACTACAACTCCCAGCATGTACTGACAGTCTGCAGCCCTCAGCATATGCTGGGAGTTGTAGTAGTTGGATTCTAGTTTAAAAGTTTGGGCTAGTGTACTGTAGTGACCACGGGGCTGTGTCAGTACACTACCACCAACAATACACTGACCCATTTAGACCCCAATGGTACACAGGCTCTGCACACTATAGAAGTGATTACAGTGCAGTTACTAATGACTCACAGGTGACATCTTCTCCAATTGCTGTCGCTCACTCTTTGCTTTCCTCTCCAACTCGCAGCCAACATGAAGACTTCTCCGACCACAACTAGTCTGCAAGCAGGCAGAGCAGGGGTGACTGGGGAAGGGAGGCAGCTGGGGGTGACTGGGGAAGGGAGGCAGCTGGGGGTGACTGGGGAAGGGAGGCAGCTGGGGGGGACTGGGGAAGGGAGGCAGCTGGGGGTGATAGGGAAGGGAGGCAGCTGGGGGGTGCTGGGGAAGGGAGGCAGCTGGGGGTGACTAGGGAAGGAGAGGCAGCTGGGGGGGACTGGGGAAGGGAGGCAGCTGGGGGGGCTGAGGAAGGGAGGCAGATGGGGGTGACTGGGGAAGGGAGGCAGCTGGGGGGACTGAGGAAGGGAGGCAGCTGGGGGGGACTGGGGAAGGGAGGCAGCTGGGGGGGACTGAGGAAGGAAGGCAGCTGGGGGGGACTGGGGAAGGGAGGCAGCTGGGGGTGACTGGGGAAGGGAGGCAGCTGGGGGGGGACTGAGGAAGGGAGGCAGCTGGGGGTGACTGGGGAAGGGAGGCAGCTGGGGGGGGACTGAGGAAGGGAGGCAGCTGGGGGGGTGACGGGGAAGGGAGGCAGCTGGGGGTGACTAGGGAAGGGAGGCAGCTGGGGGGGGGAAGGGAGGCAGCTGGGGGTGACTAGGGAAGGAGAGGCAGCTGGGGGGGACTGGGGAAGGGAGGCAGCTGGGGGTGACTGGGGAAGGGAGGCAGATGGGGGTGACTGGGGAAGGGAGGCAGCTGGGGGGGACTGAGGAAGGAAGGCAGCTGGGGGGGACTGGGGAAGGGAGGCAGCTGGGGGGGACTGAGGAAGGAAGGCAGCTGGGGGGGGACTGGGGAAGGGAGGCAGCTGGGGGTGACTGGGGAAGGGAGGCAGCTGGGGGGGGACTGAGGAAGGGAGGCAGCTGGGGGTGACTGGGGAAGGGAGGCAGCTGGGGGTGACTGAGGAAGGAAGGCAGCTGGGGGGGACTGGGGAAGGGAGGCAGCTGGAGGTGACTGGGGAAGGGAGGCAGCTGGGGGTGACAGGGGGAGCAGCTGGGGGGGACTGAGGAAGGGAGGCAGCTGGGGGGGACTGAGGAAGGGAGGCAGCTGGGGGGGACTGGGGAAGAGAGGCAGCTGGGGAAGGGAGGCAGCTGAGGGTGACAGGGAGAACAGCTGGGGGAAAGGGGGAGCAGCTAGGGTGGCAGGGGAGAAGCTGGGGTTCAGGGGGAGAGGCTGGGGGTCAGGGGGAGCGGTAGGGGGGCAGGGGAGAAGCTGGGATTCAGGGGGAGGGGCTGGGGGCAGGGGGAGAGTCTGGGGGGGCAGGGGAGAGTCTGGGGGTCAGGGGAGTGGCTGGGGGGTAGGGGGAGAGGCTGGGGGCAGGAGAGAGGCTGGGGGGGCAGGGGAGAGGCTGGGGGGTAGGGGGAGAGGTTGAGGGTTAGGTGGAAGGGCTGGGGGGCAGGGGAGAGGCTGAGGATGCAGGGGGGCGGGCAGACGCTGTGGGGCAGGGGGGAGAGGCTGGGGGGTCAGGAGAGAGGCTGGGGGGGCAGGGGAGAGGCTGGGGGGGCAGGAGAGAGGCTGGGGGGGCAGGGGAGAGGCTGGAGGGGGCAGGGGAGAGGTTGAGGGTTAGGTGGAAGGGCTGGGGGGCAGGGGAGAGGCTGGGGGTAGGGGCAGAGGCTGCACCCCAGCAGGGGAGCAGCTGAGGATGCAGGGGGGCGGGCAGACGCTGTGGGGCCGGGGGGGAGAGGCTGGGGGGGTGACGGGGCGGCCAGGAGCAGGATGGGCAGGCAGGCTGGTTCCCTCCCCCCATGCAGCGCCGAGGTCCGGGGCAGGGGCTGAGCTTCCGGCGCACACACAGACTGACAGAGGCCGGAAGCTCACAGCTGCAGCCCCGCGGTCCCGGATCTTCTCTCCTGCTCGGCGATGACGTCACATCACGTGAGCGCCGCCGAGCAGGAGAGAAGATCCGGGGCTGCAGCTGTGAGCTTCCGGCCTCTGTCAGTCTGTGTGTGCCGGAAGCTCAACCCCTGCCCCGCACCCCGGACCTCGGCGCTGCATGGGGGGAGGGAACCAGCCTGCCCATCCTGCTCCTGCTCCCGGTTGCTCCGTCACCCTAGGACTAGGCACCTGTGGGCCGGTGCCTACGGAGGTTTTTTTATTATTAAAAAAAAAAAAAAAGTGTTCCCCGCAGGGCGCCGCCCTAGGCACCGGACCACGGGTGCCTAGTGGCAAATACGGCCCTGTTACAGGTAATGTATGAGCGTATACTGTATTCCTTGCTAGTTACAAAAGACTGAAGATTGGCCCCAGTTTTTAGATAGCCACATGTGATGCATCTGCCATGACCGCACTTGTGACAACCCTTGTGTGGTATCAGGCACTTCCTTCTTCATACTGCTTACTGGAAAATAGACTTGGTGATAGTCTAGAGCCAAGGGTGGGGCCCCGTCTGGATACCACTCGTACTCCCCCACTGACTATCTTGTCTAACAAGGGATCCTGCCTGAGAACCTGTAAATATTTGGTAATAATTTTTCTGATGTCATTAACCCCAAGCCGCACCATGCAGTTATAATACGTCATCGTGCTGAAACTAACCTTCTACCATGACGTATTATAAGTGCGTGGCTTCAGATGCTCGCTGTTTACACAAACAGTGACCGGAAGCTGACAGTCTAGTGTAACTGCCACTGGAGTTCCAGCATCGGCAATTGCCGGCATTGGTGGATCGGTAACGGTAATTGATGTGGTAAAAAATACATAAAATTTGCATTTTCTTTGCAGAGATTCCAATGTAATCCTAACTTTTCACTCTTACTTTGCAGCTATTCCTGTGAAATGCCCAAAGGGTTAAACTGTGTGACTGTAGATTTTAATACTTGAAAGGGTGAAGATTTCAAAATGGGGTAAATTATGGGGGTTTCTAGTATACAGGCCTCCAAAATATACTCCAAAACTGAACTGGTGTCTAAAGAATTTCTCAGCTTGAAATTTTCATGAAAAATTAGAAAATTGCTACTAAACATTAACGGCCTCTATCATCCTAAACAAGTAAAAGCATGTGCACCAAATGCTGTTATTATAAAGTAGACATGTTCTAGATATGAATTAACAAATAATTTATGTAATATAACTATTTTCCTTATTGGCAGAGACTTTCAAATGTAGAGAAATGCTATTTTCAATTTTTCACAACATTTTGGAGTTTTTTCACAAAAAAATTCTAAAGTTATAAACCCAAATTTACCACTAACATAAAGTAGAATATGTCACGGAAAAAACTATCTTGGAATTAAAAGGATTGGTTAAAGCATTCCAAAGTTATTGATGCTTAAAGTGACACATGTCATATTTGAAAAATTTGGCCGTGTCCTAAACGCCAAAACTGGCTGTGTCCCCTATGGGTTAAATTGGCGACTAAAGGTGGTAACAAATGTGGGTATGGAGGCAGATGGTTGTTTGTGCTTTCATCACAGCAGAGTTATCTATCAGATCATTTCTGTTTAAAGAGGCTGCTCTGTTATGTGCCTGTTCACACTGTGTAACCTCTAGACAACAAACCTTTTTGTAGCTTCTCTGATTCCGCAGCAAAAACGGTGTCATCTGAGCAGTTACGCCGTAAACGGTGCCATTCCCCATATGGGACGTCGTTCACCACATGGGGGGGGGGGCAGGATGTGGCTAGTAGCAGTGAGTTTCCTGCATTTTCCTTTCTATAGGGGGAGATGTCAAATCTATTATTCCCTATCTAGATATTAATATCCAGAAAGGAAATCTTATCTCCACCAAAGGTGGAAGTGAAGCTCAAATTCATGTCATTTGAATTAACATACCGTAGAAATTCCGAACATCTGTTGTCTGACCCACACCAGACGATCAGCAGATCATCTATGTACCTGCCCAGCCAGACTATCTCTTGGAAAAAAGGATTTTGCGGTGAAAAAATGTATAGCGATTCCCATAGCGACATATAAATGCCCGCTAGGGATGGGGAGAACTTAGCCCCCATAGAAGCTCCCGGCGTCTGCAGATAGAAATCGCCATCGAACATAAAAAAATTGTTATTCAAGAGATAGTCTGTAGCCAGGACAAGGTACTCCTGCAGGCAACTTACCTAGGGCAGAACGTCTTGCCATGGACCAGCTTCGAGCGAACCCAGACCTCATAATCCGCAGTGCGGACAAGGGAGGTATGGTTGTTCTTCTCGACGCTGGCCTGTATGAAATAATGAATAAAAAACTTTTAAATGATCCTATGCGCTATAGGAAGCTGCCTGGTAATCCTATAGAATCTTGCCAGAAGGCTCTGGACAAAGTCTTACTTGAGGGTCTGCACAGAGGCGTCTTAAACCGGAGGACACATGATTACTTGAGAGTATTGGAACCAGTCACCCCAATTTTTCACTCTTTACCAAAAGTGCATAAAGGGTTTTTTCCTCCCCTCCCCGTCCTATTGTGGCGGGTATAGGTTCCTTGGGTGAACGATTGGGTGACTGGGTTGACCATTTCTTACAACCACTCCCACAGGTCACTCCCACATATATTTGTGACACCAAGCATGTTTTGGGCCTTTTGGAAATGATGACTGTGGAATCAAATTACAGTGTAGCCACATGTGACGTGACTGCACTGTACTCGTCGATCCCCATAAACCTGGGCTTACGGGCACTGAAAGACTTTCTTCACATGCATAGCCCATATAGCCAGGTTCTGCAGGAGTACCTTGTCCTGGCTACAGACTATCTCTTGAATAACAATTTTTTTATGTTCGATGGCGATTTCTATCTGCAGACGCCGGGAGCTTCTATGGGGGCTAAGTTCTCCCCATCCCTAGCGGGCATTTATATGTCGCTATGGGAATCGCTATACATTTTTTCACCGCAAAATCCTTTTTTCCAAGAGATAGTCTGGCTGGGCAGGCACATAGATGATCTGCTGATCGTCTGGTGTGGGCCAGACAACAGATGTTCGGAATTTCTACGGTATGTTAATTCAAATGACATGAATTTGAGCTTCACTTCCACCTTTGGCGGAGATAAGATTTCCTTTCTGGATATTAATATCTAGATAGGGAATAATAGATTTGACATCTCCCCCTATAGAAAGGAAAATGCAGGAAACTCACTGCTACTAGCCACATCCTGCCCCCCCCCCCCATGTGGTGAACGACGTCCCATATGGGGAATGGCACCGTTTACGGCGTAACTGCTCAGATGACACCGTTTTTGCTGCGGAATCAGAGAAGCTACAAAAAGGTTTGTTGTCTAGAGGTTACACAGTGTGAACAGGCACATAACAGAGCAGCCTCTTTAACCCCTTAAGGTCCAAGCCAATTTTCGTTTTTGCGCTTTTGCTTTTTCCATTTTATGTTTAAAAGTCCATAGCGCTTGCATTTTTTCACCTAGAGACGTATATGAGCGCTTATTTTTTGCGAAACCAATTGTACTTTGCAATGACAGGCATAATTTTTCCATAAAATATGTTGTGAAACCGGAAAAAAATCATTTGCGCTGTCAAATTGAAAAAAAACCGAATTTGTTTTGATTTCGGGGAGATTTGCATTTACGCCGTTCGCCCTATGGTAAAACTGACTTGTTATACATGTTCCTCAAGTCGTTACGATTACAGCGATATATAACATGTATAACTTATATTGTATCTGATGGCCGGTAAAAAATTCAAACCATTGTTACCAAATATACGTTCCTTACAATCGCTCCATTCCCGGCTTATAGCGCTTTTATCCTTTGGTCTATGGGGCTGTGTCAGGTGTCAGTTTTTGCGCCATGATGTGATCTTTCTATCGGTACCTTGATTGCGCATATACGACTTTTTGATCGCTTTTTATTACATTTTTTCTGGATTTGATGCAACCAAAAATGCGCAATTTTGCACTTTGGAATTTTTTTGCGCTGACGCTGTTTACCGTACGAGATCAGGAATGTGATTAATTAATAGTTCGGGCGATTACGCACGCGGCGATACCAAACATGTTTATTTATTTATTAATTTATATTTATAAAATGGGAAAAGGGGGGTGATTTGGACTTTTATTAGGGGAGGGGATTTTTTATTAATAAAAACACTTTTTTACTTTTTTTTTTACATACACTAGAAGCCCCCCTGGGGGACTTGTATATACACAGCACTGATCACCCTGGGGGACTCCTATATACACAGCACTGATCCCCCTGGGGGACTCCTATATACACAGCACTGATCCCCCTGGGGGACTTGTATATACACAGCACTGATCACCCTGGGGGACTTGTATATAGACAGCACTGATCCCCCTGGGGGACTTGTATATACACAGCACTGATCCCCCTGGGGGACTCCTATATACACAGCACTGATCCCCCTGGGGGACTCCTATATACACAGCACTGATCCCCCTGGGGGACTTGTATATACACAGCACTGATCACCCTGGGGGACTTGTATATAGACAGCACTGATCCCCCTGGGGGACTAGTATATACACAGCAAAGATCCATGAGATCGGTCATAGATTGCTATGGCCTGCTGCAGGCCATAGCAATCTATTGCCGAGCCGGGATCAGCGCCATTCCGACGCTGAGGCCCGGCACTGCCAGAAGAACGGATCTCCCCCCCGCGATCGCATCGTGGGGGGGAGATCCGACCCACTAGACACCAGGGATGTGATGTCTAAAGCACTTCAATGCAGCTGTCAGGTTTGACAGCTGCATTGAAGTGCTTAATTAGCCGGCGCGGCAACGGGACCCGCGCCGGCTAACAGAGGCACTGCCCGGCTGCACGTGTCAGCCGGGATCAGCGCCGTTCAGAGCGGGGTCCCGGCGGGACCCCGCTCTGAACACCCCCCGCGGCGCCATGACGTATTAGATACGTCATGGGTCGCTAAGGGGTTAAACAGAAATGATCTGATAGATAACTCTGCTGTGATGAAAGCACAAACAACCATCTGCCTCCATACCCACATTTGTTACCACCTTTAGTCGCCAATTTAATGACATCAGAAAAATTATTACCAAATATTTACTGGTTCTCAGGCAGGATCCCTTGATAGACAAGATAGTCAGTGGGGGAGTACGAGTGGTATCCAGACGGGGCCCCACCCTTGGCTCTAAACTATCACCAAGTCTATATTCCAGTAAGCAGCATGAAGAAGGAAGTGCCTGATACCACACAAGGGTTGTCACAAGTGCGGTCATGGCAGATGCATCACATGTGGCTATCTAAAAACTGGGGCCAATCTTCAGTCTTTTGTAACTAGCAAGGAATACAGTATACGCTCATACATTACCTGTAACACTGTATCACATGTGGTGTATCTGGCAGCCTGCGATGTGTGTCAGGTTCAGTACGTGGGCTGCACTACACGGTCTCTCAAAGAACGCATTCGGCGCCATATCTCAGATGTATCTAGCCTGACAGCGAGTGTATCCATGCTAACAAGGCATTTTCGTACTGTCCATTCAGAGTCCACAGAGTCATTACGTGTTACGGGCATTGAAAAAGTCACCTGTCCAATAAGAGGGGGAGAACACAAACGGAAACTCCTGAATAGAGAAAGTTACTGGATTTTCCTTCTAGCCACCAGAGTCCCCAATGGACTGAATCAGCGACATGATCTTCTCCTCACTTACTGAATATTTATATAGTTGCTGGATGCATTATATGCTGTAGGTGATTACATTCATTGCATCTATTATAATCATGTTACCAGTATTTGTAAATCTGCATGTTTTGGCTTTTTGAAGACAAATTTGTTGGTTGCTGTTCACATGCGTCCTTTATGCTCTGTTTGTGTCAGCAACTCCAAAACATGCAAAAAATTTTTTTGTTTGTATAGCACATGGATTATTTCTCCACATTTTAATTGTATCCTAGGGGGAGGGGTGTCTACTCACTTGATCCCACCTGGACAGATTTTTAAATGGGGTTTGTCATTGTGAATGTGTATCAAGTTTTAGGGCATGTAGCCCGAAACATGTCGATCCTTTGGACTAGGAGTATCTGTTTCATCTTCAAATAAAAGTTTGCTTTTATGGGACTGGATATCTGGAGCCGGACAATCTTCTTTCTTCATACTCTGGCTGTCCCCCATCACTGACCCCCGTACTCTGGCTATCCCCCATCACTGACCCCCGTACTCTGGCTATCCCCCATCACTGACCTCCATACTCTGGCTATCCCCCAT
The DNA here is from genome assembly GCF_027789765.1 of Dendropsophus ebraccatus. Taxonomy (NCBI): domain Eukaryota; kingdom Metazoa; phylum Chordata; class Amphibia; order Anura; family Hylidae; genus Dendropsophus; species Dendropsophus ebraccatus. The sequence continues at coordinate 938,600 of NC_091455.1, forward strand.
CACTGACCTCCGTACTCTGACTGTCCCCCATCACTGACCCCCGTACTCTGGCTATCCCCCATCACTGACCCCCGTACTCTGGCTGTCCCTTATCACTGACCTCCATACTCTGGCTATCCCCCATCACTGACCTCCATACTCTGGCTATCCCCCATCACTGACCACCGTACTCTGGCTGTCCCCCATCACTGACCCCCGTACTCTGGCTGTCCCCCATCACTGACCCCCGTACTCTGGCTATCCCCCATCACTGACCTCCATACTCTGGCTATCCCCCATCACTGACCCCCGTACTCTGGCTATCCCCCATCACTGACCTCCGTACTCTGGCTATCCCCCATCACTGACCTCCGTACTCTGGCTGTCCCCCATCACTGACCCCCGTACTCTGGCTGTCCCCCATCACTGACCCCCGTACTCTGGCTGTCCCTTATCACTGACCTCCGTACTCTGGCTATCCCCCATCACTGACCTCCATACTCTGGCTATCCCCCATCACTGACCTCCGTACTCTGGCTATCCCTTATCACTGACCTCCGTACTCTGGCTGTCCCCCATCACTGACCTCCATACTCTGGCTGTCCCTTATCACTGACCTCCGTACTCTGGCTATCCCCCATCACTGACCTCCGTACTCTGGCTATCCCCCATCACTGACCTCCGTACTCTGGCTATCCCTTATCACTGACCCCCGTACTCTGGCTATCCCCCATCACTGACCTCCGTACTCTGGCTATCCCCCATCACTGACCCCCGTACTCTGGCTGTCCCCCATCACTGACCTCCGTACTCTGGCTATCCCTTATCACTGACCCCCGTACTCTGACTGTCCCCCATCACTGACCTCCATACTCTGGCTATCCCTTATCACTGACCCCCGTACTCTGACTGTCCCCCATCACTGACCCCCGTACTCTGGCTATCCCCCATCACTAACCCCCTACTCTGGCTGTCCCCCATCACTGACCCCCGTACTCTGGCTATCCCCCATCACTGACCTCCGTACTCTGGCTATCCCTTATCACTGACCCCTGTACTCTGACTGTCCCCCATCACTGACCCCCGTACTCTGGCTATCCCCCATCACTGACCTCCGTACTCTGGCTATCCCTTATCACTGACCCCCGTACTCTGGCTATCCCCCATCACTGACCTCCGTACTCTGGCTATCCCCCATCACTGACCCCCGTACTCTGGCTATCCCCCATCACTGACCTCCGTACTCTGGCTATCCCTTATCACTGACCCCCGTACTCTGGCTATCCCCCATCACTGACCTCCGTACTCTGGCTATCCCCCATCACTGACCTCCATACTCTGGCTATCCCCCATCACTGACCTCCGTACTCTGGCTATCCCCCATCACTGACCTCCATACTCTGGCTATCCCCCATCACTGACCCCCGTACTCTGGCTGTCCCCCATCACTGACCCCCGTACTCTGGCTATCCCCCATCACTGACCCCCGTACTCTGGCTATCCCTTATCACTGACCCCCGTACTCTGGCTATCCCCCATCACTGACCCCCGTACTCTGACTGTCCCCCATCACTGACCCCCGTACTCTGGCTATCCCCCATCACTGACCTCCATACTCTGGCTATCCCCCATCACTGACCCCCTTAACCCGGCTATCCCCCATCACTGACCCCCGTACTCTGTCTGTCCCCCATCATTGTCATCCTCTGTGTCTCAGGTTTCACTCTGTGGCTCGGGAGCCGGCGTTGGATTATGATGTCATTCTCCCACTGGATGATGATGTTCAGCTGTCAGTGGCCGAGTACAGGAACAAACTATATGAGGTGAGGAGGGGGAACCTGGTCACATGACCCCAGAGATGTCTCCGCCCCTGGACAGGCTCATGCCAATCATTGCTTTCTTCTTTTCTTTTTCCATTTAGATGATTTTAGAAAGGAAGACAAATACTCGGAGACAGAAGAGAGAGCAGGAGAGCGGCCATCCTGCAGCCACCGATCCAGCGGATGCAGGCCGCCCACATGACACTACGCCCCCAAACACCTGCCATGTCCCAGGGGCTGCTGGGAAAACTGCTGCCAGTGACCCTGCCCCAGAATGTGACAGCTGCCCCCAGTATCCCCTGCAGAACCCCCTGAAGACCAAATCTCTAGGTTACAACCCCATCACCCACAACGTCCCTCCGGGTATGTGGGGCAGGGTAGGGAGGGGGTGTGGGCGTCCCTCCGGGTATGTGGGGCAGGGTAGGGAGGGGGTGTGGGCGTCCCTCCGGGTATGTGGGGCAGGGTAGGGAGGGGGTGTGGGCGTCCCTCCGGGTATGTGGGGCAGGGAGGGGGTATGGGCGTCCCTCCGGGTATGTGGGGCAGGGATGGGGTGTGGGCGTCCCTCCGGGTATGTGGGGCAGGGATGGGGTGTGGGCGTCCCTCCGGGTATGTGGGGCAGGGTAGGGAGGGGGTGTGGGCGTCCCTACGGGTATGTGGGGCAGGGCAGGGAGGGGGTGTGGGCGTCCCACTGGGTATGTGGGGCAGGGAGGGGGTGTGGGCGTCCCACTGGGTATGTGGGGCAGGGAGGGGGTGTGGGCGTCCCTCCGGGTATGTGTCGCAGGGATGGGGTGTGGGCGTCCCTCCGGGTATGTGGGGCAGGGTAGGGAGGGGGTGTGGGCGTCCCTCCGGGTATGTGGGGCAGGGTAGGGATGGGGTGTGGGCGTCCCTCCGGGTATGTGGGGCAGGGTAGGGAGGGGGTGTGGGCGTCCCTCCGGGTATGTGGGGCAGGGTAGGGAGGGGGTGTGGGCGTCCCTCCGGGTATGTGGGGCAGGGTAGGGATGGGGTGTGGGCGTCCCTCCGGGTATGTGGGGCAGGGCAGGGAGGGGGTGTGGGCGTCCCTCCGGGTATGTGGGGCAGGGAGGGGGTGTGGGCGTCCCTCCGGGTATGTGGGGCAGGGAGGGGGTGTGGGCGTCCCACTGGGTATGTGGGGCAGGGAGGGGGTGTGGGCGTCCCTCCGGGTATGTGGGGCAGGGATGGGGTGTGGGCGTCCCTCCGGGTATGTGGGGCAGGGTAGGGAGGGGGTGTGGGCGTCCCTCCGGGTATGTGGGGCAGGGATGGGGTGTGGGCGTCCCTCCGGGTATGTGGGGCAGGGAGGGGGTATGGGCGTCCCTCCGGGTATGTGGGGCAGGGATGGGGTGTGGGCGTCCCTCCGGGTATGTGGGGCAGGGTAGGGAGGGGGTGTGGGCGTCCCTCCGGGTATGTGGGGCAGGGATGGGGTGTGGGCGTCCCTCCGGGTATGTGGGGCAGGGTAGGGAGGGGGTGTGGGCGTCCCTCCGGGTATGTGGGGCAGGGATGGGGTGTGGGCGTCCCTCCGGGTATGTGGGTGGGGGATGTGGGACTCACAGTTATCACTGCACGGTACTATTAACTTATCTCCCTGTAGCCGGGACCACTCACTGGCGAGGAGCCGCTCAGCAAAAGAGATCAGGAAGTCAGCAAAGCCACGAGCCCCCCATGAGCTCCGGGGCAGCACAGGGGGTAAGTGTCCTATATGACGACCCCAGGGCTGCTGGGAGCCCCCTATAAATCCTGCTGCTGATCTGTCCATCCTGCTCTCTCCACAAGGTCAGTAAAAGTTCCGAACCACGAGGAAAGACGGCGCCCGTCACCAGGACCCGCTCCTCCTCACTGACCCAGCAGGCAAGAGCGGCCGCACCAAACAACCCCCTGACCCGGAAGGAGACAGTGAGCGTCGCCGCTGTCAGCGCCAGACTGGTAAGTACCAGGAAACCGAGGAGACTGGTGATACTGGGAGGTGCTCGCTATACTGGTGACACTGGTAGTAACTGGGGTCCTCTCTGTACTGGTGATACTGGCAGTAACGTAGGTCCTCGCTGTACTGGTAGTAATTGAGGTCCTCTCTATACTGGCGTTACTGATCCCTACACTGGCTGATCTCTACCTCTCTTCTCTGACAGAACCAGCGCTCCCCAGCAGTACAGACCAGGGATATCAGATCAGCTCAGAAGTTCAGTAAGAAGATGTTCCAGGGGGCATCCAATGTGAGCACAGTGGGCGACCCCAAAGCTTCGCTGCACAGCTACACCCAGGCCTATGGGACCATCAGTAAGTCAGCGCTGCAGAACCTGACACTACAGAACGCCACACCGGCCGACAAGTGATGGACACGGGGGAACATCCTCTGAAGTAACCTGCTGTGGGTCCCTATCACCAGGGGCCCTCTGTGTTACTGCTCCAGACTGTGGCCCTCCTTCTGCAGCAGATCCTCAAGTGCCTTTATCCATGTAGAGGTGACAACCGGGCCCCAATGTGCACCATAAGAGCTGTGCCTTGTACATAATCCAGCCCCAAACCTTCTGGTCACGTCATCCTGTTGTGTTTTATACTGTTCAATAGAAGTGGATTATTTATTTAGTCTTGTGTGGTGTGAATCGGTCTGTGGGATCGAGTTACACTGTGGGTGATCAGTGATCATCATACTGATCCAGCTGCTCTCTATGTCACGAAAGGGACTCATGACCAATAGAGACGGGCACTGAGCAGTTAGTCTTTTCTCCAATAAAGTCCTTTACACCAATGCAATGGAAGCTTCAGATATCACATACACAGCGACATGGTGAGAAGAGCGCCGCAGCTTAGTCTCCTCATGTCCAGCCACATCTACCTCTGAGACATGGCAGGGTATATCACTAGCTAGAGTCACCCCCCTGCGGAGAGTGTAGAAGATTCCAGAGGGTCAGAAAAGTCCCTGATCAGTATCACAATGTACAATGCTGATACAACAAGCAACAAACCAAGGAAGAAAACTACATAAACAAACACATCTCTGTGACATCCCCTCCCCCAGAGAAAGGAGCTTCAGATCTCCCCGTGTTTAGGGGTCGTCTGAAGGCTCCTAAGTTCATCAAAATTGTTTTTCTAGTGTGAACTACATGTAAAGTGTCACAGAGATCCCTGTCCACTGCAGAAGTAACCAGCTGGTATGTTCTGAGGACAGTTCCTCCATAAATGACTATGACTGTCACAGTTCCAGCATGTTCCTATGTGCCATATTTCTGGACCAGCATCTGGTACATGGTTGGTAAGTGTAAGGTCCCCTTGCTGTCCTACTGGTGCAGTATTACCAGAAGATGTCTCCCCCATCATTACCCAGCAGGATATCAGCAGGCAGCTTGTCCATCACCCCCACTGCATGTTGGATGGATCCTTCCCCCAGTCCAGAGTCACTTGGGCAACAGTCACTTCGCATTTCTCCCCACCGGCCAATAAAACCTTTGCTGTCCGTCCTGGGATTATTTTGTCCACAGTAACAACATGGGGTTCTACCAGAGTGATGAAAGCTCCGGAGTCCATGAAGCCTTCAGCTCGCCGCCCACCCACCTGTACTGGAACCACATTATTTTTCCCATCCTCACAGCTCCCACACACTCCTCCCGGGAACATCCCTGATCCTCACAGGTCACGCACACTCCTCCCGGGAACATCCCTGATCCTCACAGGTCACGCACACTCCTCCCGGGAACATCCCTGATCCTCACAACTCCCGCACACTCCTCCCGGGAACATCCCTGATCCTCACAGGTCACGCACACTCCTCCCGGGAACATCCCTGATCCTCACAGGTCACGCACACTCCTCCCGGGAACATCCCTGATCCTCACAGGTCACGCACACTTCTCCCGGGAACATCCCTGATCCTCACAGGTCACGCACACTCCTCCCGGGAACATCCCTGATCCTCACAGGTCACGCACACTCCTCCCGGGAACATCCCTGATCCTCACAGCTCCTGCACACTCCTCCCGGGAACATCCCTGATCCTCACAGCTCCCGCACACTCCTCCCGGGAACATCCCTGATCCTCACAGGTCACGCACACTCCTCCCGGGAACATCCCTGATCCTCACAGGTCACGCACACTCCTCCCGGGAACATCCCTGATCCTCACAGGTCACGCACACTCCTCCCGGGAACATCCCTGATCCTCACAGGTCACGCACACTCCTCCCGGGAACATCCCTGATCCTCACAGCTCCCACACACTCCTCCCGGGAACATCCCTGATCCTCACAGGTCACGCACACTCCTCCCGGGAACATCCCTGATCCTCACAGGTCACGCACACTCCTCCCGGGAACATCCCTGATCCTCACAGGTCACGCACACTCCTCCCGGGAACATCCCTGATCCTCACAACTCCCGCACACTCCTCCCGGGAACATCCCTGATCCTCACAGGTCACGCACACTCCTCCCGGGAACATCCCTGATCCTCACAGGTCACGCACACTCCTCCCGGGAACATCCCTGATCCTCACAGGTCACGCACACTCCTCCCGGGAACATCCCTGATCCTCACAGCTCCCACACACTCCTCCCGGGAACATCCCTGATCCTCACAGGTCACGCACACTCCTCCCGGGAACATCCCTGATCCTCACAGGTCACGCACACTCCTCCCGGGAACATCCCCGATCCTCACAGGTCACGCACACTCCTCCCGGAACATCCCTGATCCTCACAACTCCCGCACAGTCCTCCCGGGAACGTCCCCCATCCTCACAGCTCCCGCACACTCCTCCCGGGAACATCCCTGATCCTCACAGGTCACGCACACTCCTCCCGGAACGTCCCCCATCCTCACAGCTCCCGCACACTCCTCCCGGGAACATCCCCGATCCTCACAGGTCACGCACACTCCTCCCGGGAACATCCCCGATCCTCACAGGTCACGCACACTCCTCCCGGGAACATCCCCGATCCTCACAGGTCACGCACACTCCTCCCGGGAACATCCCCGATCCTCACAGGTCACGCACACTCCTCCCGGGAACATCCCCGATCCTCACAGGTCACGCACACTCCTCCCGGGAACATCCCCGATCCTCACAGGTCACGCACACTCCTCCCGGGAACATCCCTGATCCTCACAGGTCACGCACACTCCTCCCGGAACATCCCTGATCCTCACAGGTCACGCACACTCCTCCCGGGAACGTCCCCCATCCTCACAGCTCCCGCACACTCCTCCCGGAACATCCCTGATCCTCACAGCTCCCATACACTCCTCCCGGGAACATCCCTGATCCTCACAGGTCACGCACACTCCTCCCGGGAACGTCCCCCATCCTCACAGCTCCTGCACATTCCTCCCGGGAACATCCCTGATCCTCACAGGTCACGCACACTCCTCCCGGGAACATCCCTGATCCTCACAGGTCACGCACACTCCTCCCGGGAACGTCCCCCATCCTCACAGCTCCTGCACACTCCTCCCGTAGACATCCTCCATCCTCACAACTCCCGCACAGTCCTCCCGGGAACGTCCCCCATCCTCACAGCTCCCGCACACTCCTCCCGGGAACGTCCCCCATCCTCACAGCTCCCGCACACTCCTCCCGGGGACGTCCTCCATCCTCACAACTCCCGCACAGTCCTCCCGGGGACGTCCCCCATCCTCACAGCTCCCGCACACTCCTCCCGGGGACATCCCCCATCCTCACAGCTCCCGCACACTCCCCCCGGGGACGTCCTCCATCCTCACAACTCCCGCACAGTCCTCCCGGGAACGTCCCCCATCCTCACAGGTCACGCACACTCCTCCCGGGAACGTCCCCCATCCTCACAGGTCACGCACACTCCTCCCGGGAACGTCCCCCATCCTCACAGGTCACGCACACTCCTCCCGGGAACGTCCCCCATCCTCACAGGTCACGCACACTCCTCCCGGGGACGTCCCCCATCCTCACAGCTCCCGCACACTCCTCCCGGGAACGTCCCCCATCCTCACAGGTCACGCACACTCTTCCCGGGAACGTCCCCCATTCTCACAGCTCCCGCACACTCCTCCCGGGAACGTCCCCCATCCTCACAGCTCCCGCACACTCCTCCCGGGAACGTCCCTGATCCTCACAGGTCACGCACACTCCTCCCGTAACATCCCTGATCCTCACAGGTCACGCACACTCCTCCCGGGAACGTCCCCCATCCTCACAGGTCACGCACACTCCTCCCGGGAACGTCCCCCATCCTCACAGGTCACGCACACTCCTCCCGGGAACGTCCCCCATCCTCACAGGTCACGCACACTCCTCCCGGGAATATCCCTGATCCTCACAGGTCACGCACACTCCTCCCGGGAACGTCCCCCATCCTCACAACTCCCGCACACTCCTCCCGGGGACGTCCCCCATCCTCACAGCTCCCGCACACTCCTCCCGTGGACGTCCCCCATCCTCACAGGTCACGCACACTCCTCCCGGGAACATCCCTGATCCTCACAGGTCACGCACACTCCTCCCGTGGACGTCCTCCATCCTCATAGCTCCCGCACACTCTTCCCGTGGACGTCCTCCATCCTCACAGCTCCCGCACACTCCTCCCGGGGACGTCCCCCATCCTCACAGCTCCCGCACACTCTTCCCGGGAACGTCCCCCATCCTCACAGCTCCCGCACACTCCTCCCGGGAACGTCCCCCATCCTCACAGCTCCCGCACACTCCTCCCGTGGACGTCCTCCATCCTCACAGCTCCTGCACACTCCTCCCGGGTACTTCCCCGATCCTTAGAGCTCCTACACTTTAGATTGTCCCTCACATACAGTTTCCCATAGAAGCAGCACCAAGCCAAGTCGCAAAACTTCAAGGAGATCCTGGTAGAATTCAATAGGCCAAAACCAACCTCCAGATCCCAACTTGGGCAATCCTTGAGCGCCAGCGGTTTTTGGAAATGGTATTGACAGGACCCTATTGTCAAGGAATTTCCTCGTCAGAATCCTAATCTCTCCCATCCCCAAATCCCACCGACGAATGACCTTCAGAATCGCGGTAGCATAAGCCGGAAGATGCCTGGCAGAGTGTCTCTTGTTCCTGGAAGAAAGGCCATAACCATCCCCTACAGGAGAATACCCATGAAGGAGCCCTCTCTTTGCAGAGGTTTGCAATGCTGGTCTTAAGGTCATCACCAATAATACTAATCATCAGCACTAAAACCTTCAGCTCCAGGGTGCAGGTGATTTGGCACCAAGGCAAAAGAAAGGCTAAATTTTATGAACACATCTTAGACCCAGCAGCATCTCCTTCACAACACCACTGGGAACAGCAGCGCCAAGTGACCGGAGCTTCCTCTGCTGATCTGCCCATAGCTGCCCCCCTCCCATCAGGAAGCAATCTTATTGTCCACCACTGGACCATCTCTCCTGGGCCAATATTATTGTCTGCCTTCAGACTTGATTGTCCACTTTTGCTACTTCAAACAGAAATGGCGCTTACTGCCATACTAATCCACAACAGAAGTCCAGCTTCCGTACCGCAGTGCCTGCCAGCTAAACCAGTCCCCAGCTTCTCCTGGCACATCGGGGAACCTGTTACACATGGATAGATTTGTCACTCGCTCCACAAGCTGTCCTGTGGCTGACAGAGGGGCAGAACACATGGTGCTCTAATGCTGCCAGAGAGGCAGAGAGCCGTACCTGTGTTCTCTAACTTCCAAACAGGGCAAGAAGACATCATCCTTCCATCCCTGGGATGGCTTCTTTCACAGAACGCTCAACCACCCAAAGTCCTTCAGGTCAGACTGGTAGCTGAACACAGCTCCAGATTAAAAAGAAACCTTGGTTCAATCACCCTCTCGGCCTCTTTGCTCTAGTTCCTCTACGCCTGATGCTTGTACTTCAGAGATCCTGCTTATTGCATAGAGTAAGCAGCGTAGACCATGCATCTTCTGTCTCATACACAAATTCAAACCCTTATGAATTCCAATTTAATTCCCGGGACTACACTGACGATCTTGAAAATAGGGTTATGTCTGCTCATGCTGGTTTGGGATGACATCTTCTGTACAGTATATTATACTGTTTATTTATTTTATTCAACTATAAGTGCTGATTCTTCTCCAAGGAAAAATAAGATGTCCCCTGAAAATAAGATATTGCAACATCTTTGGGAGAAAAAATTAGGATATAAAAATATGAAAATAAGATATATTATTTACTCTATGCTCTAGTTCCTCTACAGCTGATGCTTTTACTTCAGAGATTCTACTTACTGTATCCAGGTTCAGTCTCAATAAGTATAGCTGTTATATAGCAGCCTTCAGGAGACTGGACCTGGATACAGTAAGTATAGCTGGTATATAGCTGCCTTCAGGAGACTGGACCTGGATACAGTAAGTATAGCTGTTATATAGCTGCCTTCAGGAGACTGGACCTGGATACAGTAAGTATAGCTGTTATATAGCAGCCTTCAGGAGACTGGACCTGGATACAGTAAGTATAGCTGTTATATAGCTGCCTTCAGGAGGCAGGACCTGGATACAGTAAGTATAGCTGTTATATAGCTGCCTTCAGGAGACTGGACCTGTATACAGTAAGTATAGCTGGTATATAGCTGCCTTCAGGAGACTGGACCTGGATACAGTAAGTATAGCTGCCTTCAGGAGACTGGACCTGGATACAGTAAGTATAGCTGTTATATAGCAGCGTTCAGGAGACTGGACCTGGATACAGTAAGTATAGCTGTTATATAGCAGCCTTCAGGAGACTGGACCTGATTACAGTAAGTATAGCTGTTATATAGCAGCCTTCAGGAGACTGGACCTGGATACAGTAAGTATAGCTGTTATATAGCAGCCTTCAGGAGACTGGACCTGATTACAGTAAGTATAGCTGTTATATAGCAGCCTTCAGGAGACTGGACCTGGATACAGTAAGTATAGCTGTTATATAGCAGCCTTCAGGAGACTGGACCTGGATACAGTAAGTACAGCTGGTATATAGCAGCCTTCAGGAGACTGGACCTGGATACAGTAAGTATAGCTGTTATATAGCTGCCTTCAGGAGACTGGGCCTGGATACAGTAAGTATAGCTGGTATATAGCTGCCTTCAGGAGACTGGACCTGGATACAGTAAGTATAGCTGTTATATAGCTGCCTTCAGGAGACTGGACCTGGATACAGTAAGTATAGCTGTTATATAGCAGCCTTCAGGAGACTGGACCTGATTACAGTAAGTATAGCTGTTATATAGCTGCCTTCAGGAGACTGGACCTGGATACAGTAAGTATAGCTGTTATATAGCAGCCTTCAGGAGACTGGACCTGGATACAGTAAGTATAGCGGTTATATAGCAGCCTTCAGGAGACTGGACCTGGATACAGTAAGTATATCTGTTATATAGCAGCCTTCAGGAGACTGGACCTGGATACAGTAAGTATAGCTGGTATATAGCAGCCTTCAGGAGACTGGACCTGGATACAGTAAGTATAGCTGTTATATAGCAGCCTTCAGGAGACTGGACCTGGATACAGTAAGTATAGCTGTTATATAGCTGCCTTCAGGAGACTGGACCTGGATACAGTAAGTATAGCTGTTATATAGCAGCCTTCAGGAGACTGGACCTGGATACAGTAAGTATAGCTGGTATATAGCAGCCTTCAGGAGACTGGACCTGGATACAGTAAGTATAGCTGTTATATAGCAGCCTTCAGGAGACTGGACCTGGATACAGTAAGTATAGCTGTTATATAGCAGCCTTCAGGAGACTGGACCTGTATACAGTAAGTATAGCTGTTATATAGCTGCATTCAGGAGACCGGACCTGGATACAGTAAGTATAGCTGGTATATAGCTGCCTTCAGGAGACCGGACCTGGATACAGTAAGTATAGCTGGTATATAGCTGCCTTCAGGAGACTGGACCTGGATACAGTAAGTATAGCTGGTATATAGCTGCCTTCAGGAGACTGGACCTGGATACAGTAAGTATAGCTGTTATATAGCTGCCTTCAGGAGACTGGACCTGGATACAGTAAGTATAGCTGTTATATAGCTGCCTTCAGGAGACCGGACCTGGATACAGTAAGTATAGCTGGTATATAGCTGCCTTCAGGAGACTGGACCTCAGCTTTGTTATACAGCAAGATTATAATTTACATTCATTATTTTTATTGTTATGCTGTAAATCACATCTACTGCCAATTTAGATTTTAAAAATTATAAAGACACGGACACTTTCAGACAATGATTGTATATTCCCATATATCTATCAATCTCTGTAAATCAGAATTATTACTACACAGACCTTTTTAAGTATCAGACGGATGTGAAAGCTTTGGGTCTTTCTTTGCAACATTCCTAAATCACCTATTTGGGTGTAAAAATAGGGAAGACCTGTCAATCACTGTACACACTCCGTTATCCCCCCCATATATCCTGTATCCAAGGCATATGGCATTGTTGGTGTAAGCTCCCCCTTTCTTTACTCAGTGTCATCTAACACAGTGCTTCTCAACTCCAGTCCTCACCAACAGCTCATGTTTTGAGGATATCCCATACAAAGGACACCTGTGCTAATACCTGATGCACTGAGTAGAATGATATCACCTGTGCTAATACCTGATGCACTGAGTAGAATGATATCACCTGTGAAATACTAAGGAAATCCTCAAAACATGAGCTGTTGGTGCAGCCTGAGGACTGGGATTGAGAAGTATTGCTCTAACAGACACATGGGCCAGGAGAGAACCCGGATTCCCTTAGTGAAATGAATGCTTCCTCGGAGCGCAGGAGTCGTCCATTTTCCAAACATTGGTGGCTATAATATAGCACAGTGTCTTATACAACATCTCTGAGGAGCCAATGACTTGCATCGAGCACCGATCTACATTCGCTTACTGAGCTCATATACGACCAATAATCGTGCACCAAGGGCTGTGTCTATATTATCTTACAAGGGCTGCATGGACGTTACTAACGAGATATAAAGTATACCGACCTCTCTGCGCTCCCGGCCGTATCTCAAGTGACGGGCTGCTCAGCCAATCACGGGCCGCTCTGATCACTTACCACTCTGCCACTTCCCGGTCATCATCAGACAGTACAGTGTAGGCAGGTATGGGGGAAGGCTATCATAAAACCATGCTTATTATAGTTTATTACTGCAGCAAACACTAGTGCATTGTGGGGAATAAAAGTCAATGGTCTTTTCAGGAATACTGTAGGTGCTGGATAGGCCCAAGTATTGGCTCGGGAGATATCAGCACCTGCTCCATTACAGCTCTTAACCCAATGGTTTCTGCTGTATAAAGCAGTGTTACACAATGTGGGGTGGCAGCTCCGATCTTACCATGGGCGGGGGGGACTCTCAATTGGTTCCATCCCCCCACACACATGGCCGCATGCAGCACCAGGTGAGACTGTTCAGGCAGGTAACAAAGGGTGGAAGGAGATCACTTGGCTGAGTCTTCCTGCTCTTCCTCCTCGTCCAGACGCTTCAGCTGTTCCTCCACCTCTGGGGGCACCGTCACCTCTAAGAGGTTTTCTAACCCAGGCTCTGGCTCATCACTGATCAGGATCTGCAGGGACACACATGGTCCTGTTACTCCTGTATGTCAGACAGCTAATAAAAGGATCCCACCTGTCCATGTCACTCACCTGGATAACCTTCTCACAAGTTCTCTTCACATCGGCCTCAGTCTCCCAGGAATGCAGCGATCTCAGGATCAGGTAAGTTCCCTGATCTTTAAGGATACGACGTCCACCTGGGGTAGCACAGAGCTGCGGGAAGCACATAGAAGAGTCAATGAGTAAGATGGTAGGGGAGGAAGGTCACATGATGCAGCCACCCAAAACCAATGGACCCTCAAGGTCCTACTATTACACGGGGCTATTATATGCTCAATCAGGCCTGTGTAATAAAGACAACGGTCAGCCAAGGAGCCGATCATCAGCTGATTGATGTCCGTGCATCGCTGCGTGTAATAGGAGGTGTACGGTCTGGAGCCGATCATTAGACGATTGATGTCTGTGCATCGCTGCGTGTAATAGAAGGTGTACGGTCTGGAGCCGATCATCAGCTGATTGATGTCCGTGCATCTCTGCGTGTAATAGGAGGTGTACGGTCTGGAGCCGATCATTAGACGATTGATGTCTGTGCATCGCTGCGTGTAATAGAAGGTGTACGGTCTGGAGCCGATCATCAGCTGATTGATGTCCGTGCATCGCTGCGTGTAATAGGAGGTGTACGGTCTGGAGCCGATCATCAGCTGATTGATGTCTGTGCATCGCTGCGTGTAATAGGAGCGTTGTTTTTAGATTATTTTATTTCTGGCATAGGCTCTGGAGACGTCCACATCTATCTCCCATATCAACGGCGAAAGAATACTACAATCTGCTGTATTGGACATCTATAAGTCCCATTTATATATATTTTATTATTTATTATTCGATTATTTGTCTTGAGTATCTCATTCTGAGCGTTATATATATACATGTTCACCTTTTGGATTATATAGAAATGGGTTTCACAATTTTATATTTTTGTGTTTTCACATATTATATAATTTTATTTACATTGTCACAGTTTTCACTTATGGTCATGATTATTATCAATATTTAAAAATTTACATATTTTTTATTATTTTTTATTATTTTTTTATATTAAAATATAATTTTTGCAATTAATTAGATAATTAAACATTAATTTTTATTTTAATTTTCATATATATATATATTTTTGTATGTGCAAATGTTTGATTCTCACTCTTTATATTCATTTTTCACTGGATCATCGAGCAATTTCACATTTATGAATTTTCTAGCATTTTATATATTTTGGCACTATTCACATTGTATTGTTGTGACATGCGTTTTTTATGCGTTTTACATAAAATTTTATACTGGGCATTTTTATAGTGATTTAACACACATTTATACACTGTTTCTTTTCTTTTTTGCAAATATATCACTTATTTAACACTAGTATATTTTGTGCCTTTGGCACATCATACACAATTTTTGAGAGCAAATTTTGCACATGTATGATGTATTAATTAGTGAATTATGTGGCTGATTTATGTTTTTATTAATTTTTTTGGGGGGGGACTTTAATGTAGTTTATAACTGATTAAATAGTAACTGTTTTAGGGGACTTTTAGTGTAGTTTACAGCTGATTAGATAGTACGCCCATTCATATACTGAAGACACTTATGCATTCTTTTATTTTGTCCGCATGTGTGCGCATGTGCGAGGTCTCTCCCGATACCACTTGCGGCTCGGAGCACGGTCACGTGATCACGCTTGGCGTGGGTCATGTGTGCTCGGACCCGGAAGTGTTTGAGACGGATGGCCCTGGGAACATGCGCCGACGATACATGCAGGTGATTGTTATCATTATGTGTGGAATGGAGTTTTTCATTGGTTAGAGCCAGGAACAGGGGATATAAAAGATCAGATCTAGTAGTGTGGCGCCACCCCTCGATAAAGGAGTGTTGCCGAAACGCACGTCGGGGCGCACCTCATGGGTATTGTATGAACATACAGATCAGGTAATGTTTCAGTGATAGGGATGTTTGTGATATTAGTCTATGGTCTTTAGGGATATGTTGTTTATTGTAATGAACCCTTGCTGAATATGTAGACCCTATTTATTGTTTGTGCCAGGCACCTTACTTGTAATACTTACAACGCTTGCATTTTTGCACATGTATGTTATAGGCCGGCACTGTAGTATATGCACTTTACCCATGTTTTTTGTCATCATCCGTTCTGATTCAGTTTGTGTTTTTATGATATATATTGTTATATGTCTGTGTTATCAATAAAAATTCATTCGTGATTGTATTATATCTGGGTACAGTATTTTTTTGTAGGTATATTGTATTGTTTTGCTGTTATAGCACCCAGTAGATTATCCCCATATATTGTATAGTTTGCACTTGCTTGTTATACCTCTGGGGTAGAGTATCAGCTAGTAAATTTTTTGTTTGGTGTAATAGGAGGTGTACGGTCTGGAGCCGATCATCAGCTGATTGATGTCTGTGCATCGCTGCGTGTAATAGGAGGTGTACGGTCTGGAGCCGATCATTAGACGATTGATGTCTGTGCATCGCTGCGTGTAATAGGAGGTGCACGGTCTGGAGCCGATCATCAGCTGATTGATGTCTGTGCATCGCTGCGTGTAATAGGAGGTGTACGGTCTGGAGCCGATCATCAGACGATTGATGTCTGTGCATCGCTGCGTGTAATAGGAGGTGTACGGTCTGGAGCCGATCATCAGCTGATTGATGTCTGTGCATCGCTGCGTGTAATAGGAGGTGTACGGTCTGGAGCCGATCATCAGCTGATTGATGTCTGTGCATCGCTGCGTGTAATAGGAGGTGCACGGTCTGGAGCCGATCATCAGCTGATTGATGTCTGTGCATCGCTGCGTGTAATAGGAGGTGTACGGTCTGGAGCCGATCATTAGACGATTGATGTCTGTGCATCGCTGCGTGTAATAGGAGGTGCACGGTCTGGAGCCGATCATCAGCTGATTGAAGTCTGTGCATCGCTGCGTGTAATAGGAGGTGTACGGTCTGGAGCCGATCATCAGACGATTGATGTCTGTGCATCGCTGCGTGTAATAGGAGGTGTACGGTCTGGAGCCGATCATCAGCTGATTGATGTCTGTGCATCGCTGCGTGTAATAGGAGGTGTACGGTCTGGAGCCGATCATCAGCTGATTGATGTCTGTGCATCGCTGCGTGTAATAGGAGGTGCACGGTCTGGAGCCGATCATCAGCTGATTGATGTCTGTGCATCGCTGCGTGTAATAGGAGGTGTACGGTCTGGAGCCGATCATCAGACGATTGATGTCTGTGCATCGCTGCGTGTAATAGGAGGTGTACGGTCTGGAGCCGATCATCAGCTGATTGATGTCTGTGCATCGCTGCGTGTAATAGGAGGTGTACGGTCTGGAGCCGATCATCAGCTGATTGATGTCTGTGCATCGCTGCGTGTAATAGGAGGTGTACGGTCTGGAGCCGATCATTAGCTGATTGATGTCCGTGCATCGCTGCGTGTAATAGGAGGTGTACGGTCTGGAGCCGATCATTAGACGATTGATGTCTGTGCATCGCTGCGTGTAATAGGAGGTGCACGGTCTGGAGCCGATCATCAGCTGATTGAAGTCTGTGCATCGCTGCGTGTAATAGGAGGTGTACGGTCTGGAGCCGATCATCAGCTGATTGATGTCTGTGCATCGCTGCGTGTAATAGGAGGTGTACGGTCTGGAGCCGATCATTAGACGATTGATGTCTGTGCATCGCTGCATGTAATCGGTGGTGAGTGATCTGCAGCTGATGAAAGTAAATAATAAACACCTATACTTACCTGCCCACGCTCCCCGATGTCCTCTTGCTTCTTCCCAGCTGACTGGAGCCCCTACACCAGGGGTGGGGAACCTTTTCCATGTCAAGGGCCGGTCAGGAATTAACAAAATCATTCGAGGGCCACATACCATGCGCGGCAGTTAGTAGCACCCGGGGCAAGGCTAAGTATTGTTCCCCTAGTGTCCCTGGTAACCTAGTTAAACCTCCCCCCCCCAGTCATGTCCCTGGTAGCCTAGTTAACCTCCCCCCCCCAGGCATGTCCCTGGTAGCCTAGTTAACCTCCCCCCCAGTCATGTCCCTGGTAGCCTAGTTAACCTCCCCTTCCCCCCAGGCATGTCCCTGGTAGCCTAGTTAACCTCCCCCCCAGTCATGTCCCTGGTAGCCTAGTTAACCTCCCCCCCAGTCATGTCCCTGGTAGCCTAGTTAACCTCCCCCCCAGTCATGTCCCTGGTAGCCTAGTTAACCTCCCCCCCAGTCATGTCCCTGGTAGCCTAGTTAACCTCCCCCCCCCCAGGCATGTCCCTGGTAGCCTAGTTAACCTCCCCCCCAGTCATGTCCCTGGTAGCCTAGTTAACCTCCCCCCCAGTCATGTCCCTGGTAGCCTAGTTAACCTCCCCCCCCCAGGCATGTCCCTGGTAGCCTAGTTAACCTCCCCCCCCCCCCCAAGGCATGTTCCTGTAGCCTAGTTAACCTCCCCCCCCCCCCCAAGGCATGTTCCTGGTAGCCTAGTTAACCCCCCCCCCCCCAGGCATGTCCCTGGTAGCCTAGTTAACCTCCCCCCCCCCAGTCATGTTCCTGGTAGCCTAGTTAACCTCCCCCCCAGTCATGTCCCCGGTAGCCTAGTTAACCTCCCCCCCAGTCATGTCCCTGTAGCCTAGTTAACCTCCCCCCCCCCCCCCAGTCATGTCCCTGGTAGCCTAGTTAAACCCCCCCCCCCAGGCATGTCCCTGGTAGCCTAGTTAACCCCCCCCCCCCCAGGCATGTCCCTGGTAGCCTAGTTAACCTCCCCCCCGGGCATGTCCCTGGTAGCCTAGTTAACCTCCCCCCCCCGGGCATGTCCCCGGTAGCCTAGTTAACCCCCCCCCCCCCAGTCATGTCCCCGGTAGCCTAGTTAACCCCCCCCCCCCAGTCATGTCCCCGGTAGCCTAGTTACCCCCCCCCCCAGTCATGTCCCCCGGTAGCCTAGTTAACCCCCCCCCCAGTCATGTCCCCGGTAGCCTAGTTAACCTCCCCCCCCCAGGCATGTCCCTGGTAGCCTAGTTAACCTCCCCCCCGGGCATGTCCCTGGTAGCCTAGTTAACCTCCCCCCCGGGCATGTCCCTGGTAGCCTAGTTAACCTCCCCCCCCCCCCCAGGCATGTCCCTGGTAGCCTAGTTACCTCCCCCCCCCCAGGCATGTCCCTGGTAGCCTAGTTAACCTCCCCCCCCCAGGCATGTCCCTGGTAGCCTAGTAACCTCCCCCCCGGGCGTGTCCCTGGTAGCCTAGTTAACCTCCCCCCCCCCCCCCAGTCATGTCCCTGGTAGCCTAGTTAACCTCCCCCCCGGGCATGTCCCTGGTAGCCTAGTTAACCTCCCCCCCCCAGGCATGTCCCTGGTAGCCTAGTTAACCTCCCCCCCGGGCGTGTCCCTGGTAGCCTAGTTAACCTCCCCCCCCCCAGGCATGTCCCTGGTAGCCTAGTTAACCTCCCCCCCCAGTCATGTCCCTGGTAGCCTAGTTAACCTCCCCCCCAGTCATGTCCCTGGTAGCCTAGTTAACCTCCCCCCCCAGTCATGTCCCTGGTAGCCTAGTTAACCTCCCCCCCAGTCATGTCCCTGGTAGCCTAGTTAACCTCCCCCCCAGTCATGTCCCTGGTAGCCTAGTTAACCTCCCCCCCAGTCATGTCCCTGGTAGCCTAGTTAAAAGCTACAGTAAGTATAGCTGTTATATAGCAGGAGACTGGACCTGGATACAGTAAGTATAGTTGTGTTATACAGCAAATTTATAATTTACATTATTTTTTGTTGTTGATATCATGCTGTAAATCACATCTACTGTGGATTTAGATTTTGAATGTTATAGGGACAGGGAGACTGTAATTTGCAGATTCTTATATTACAGTGTTTGTGCTGCTCTCCCGTATGATATGAGAAAGTTACAGCTCATGAAGCATTTAGACCCAAAAACCACAAACAACTTCTATATGTGAACGGAAAGTAATGAGGCCCCCCCACAGGACACATCTATAGCTATACGGAGAGCTCTTAAGGGTCTTTACACTTAAACTCTAATGGATCAGACCACTATCTTATATCAGAAAAACTAAGCCTTGCAGACACATGGGAGCACGGCCTGGGGGTGGCCCCCCATTGCAGACACATGGGAGCACGTCCTGGGGCTGGCCCCCCATTGCAGACACATGGGAGCACGTCCTGGGGCTGGCCCCCCATTGCAGACATATGGGAGCACGGCCTGGGGGTGGTCCCCCATTGCAGACACATGGGAGCAC
Organism: Dendropsophus ebraccatus; assembly: GCF_027789765.1. NCBI lineage: Eukaryota > Metazoa > Chordata > Amphibia > Anura > Hylidae > Dendropsophus > Dendropsophus ebraccatus. The sequence continues at coordinate 958,210 of NC_091455.1, forward strand.
GTCCTGGGGGTGGTCCCCCATTGCAGACACATGGGAGCACGGCCTGGGGGTGGCCCCCCATTGCAGACACATGGTGGCACGTCCTGGGGGTGGTCCCCCATTGCAGACACATGGGAGCACGTCCTGGGGCTGGCCCCCCATTGCAGACACATGGGAGCACGGCCTGGGGGTGGTCCCCCATTGCAGACACATGGGAGCACGTCCTGGGGGTGGCCCCTCCATTGCAGACACATGGGAGCACAGCTTAGAGGTGGCCCCCCATTGCAGACACATGGGAGCACGTCCTGGGGGTGGCCCCCCCATTGCAGACACATGGGAGCACGGCCTGGGGGTGGCCCCCCATTGCAGACACATGGGAGCACGTCCTGGGGGTGGCCCCCCATTGCAGACACATGGGAGCACGGCCTGGGGGTGGTCCCCCATTGCAGACACATGGGAGCACGGCCTGGGGGTGGCCCCCCATTGCAGACACATGGGAGCACGGCCTGGGGGTGGCCCCCCATTGCAGACACATGGGAGCACGGCCTGGGGGTGGCCCCCCATTGCAGACACATGGGAGCACGTCCTGGGGCTGGCCCCCCATTGCAGACACATGGGAGCACGGCCTGGGGGAGGTCCCCCATTGCAGACACATGGGAGCACGTCCTGGGGGTGGTCCCCCATTGCAGACACATGGGAGCACAGCTTAGGGGTAGTCCCCCATTGCAGACACATGGGAGCACGTCCTGGGGGTGGTCCCCCATTGCAGACACATGGGAGCACGTCCTGGGGCTGGCCCCCCATTGCAGACACATGGGAGCACGTCCTGGGGGTGGCCCCCCCATTGCAGACACATGGGAGCACAGCTTAGGGGTGGCCCCCCATTGCAGACACATGGGAGCACGTCCTGGGGGTGGCCCCCCCATTGCAGACACATGGGAGCACGGCCTGGGGGTGGCCCCCCATTGCAGACACATGGGAGCACGGCCTGGGGGTGGCCCCCATTGCAGACACATGGGAGCACGGCCTGGGGGTGGTCCCCCCATTGCAGACACATGGGAGCACGGCCTGGGGGTGGCCCCCCATTGCAGACACATGGGAGCACGGCCTGGGGGTGGGCGGGCAGGTACTCACCAGCTGCAGACATTCCAGCAGCATCTTCCGGATATCTGGGTCAGGCTCCCGCTGTTTGTCTTCTGGAAGATACTGCAGGTCAGGGGGGAGGACTGCAGAGAGAGTGGAAGAAAACCTCAGGAAACCGGTGGGCCCCACAACCCCCCCTCCCCCATTGACAACATGCCCCCAGTGTGTATTATCAACTGGGGGTGGAATATATTAGGGAACTAGTAACTGCCCCATCTCCCCTCATTCTTACCTTCCACTTCATCTTCTGTATACTCCTCTCCACCTGCCAGAGGAAGCAACAGGAAGGGCAGCAGCTCCACGTCACCCCCCAGCAGCCAGGCATGATCCTCTACAAGACAACAGGAGGCGGCCATCATCATCTCCAACAACTGCATCAGCTGACCCATCACATGGTTCAAAAAATATCAGGAGACACCACAGTCTACTGATAAGGCTAGGTGATGTGATTTTACCTATTTGCACCGTACCTATATGACTACATAATATAAATATTATATACACTCACCGGCCACTTTATTAGGTACACCATGCTAGTAACGGGTGGTCTTCTGCTGCTGTAGCCCATCTGCCTCAGAGTTGGCCGTACTGTGCGCTCAGAGATGCTCTTCGGCCTACCTTGGCTGTAACGGTTGGCTATTTGAGTCACTGTTGCCTTTCTATCAGCTGGAACCAGTCTGCCCATTCTCCTCTAACCTCTGGCACCAACAAGGCATTTCCGCCCACAGAACGGCCGCTCACTGGATGGTTTTTCTTTTTCGGACCATTCTCTGTAAACCCTAGAGATGGTTGTGCGTGAAAATCCCAGTAGATCAGCAGTTTCTGAAATACTCAGACCAGCCCTTCTGGCACCAACAACCATGCCACGTTCAAAGGCCTCAAATCACCTTTCTTCCCCATACTGATGCTCGGTTTGAACTGCAGGAGATTGTCTTGACCATGTCTACATGCCTAAATGCACTGAGTTGCCGCCATGTGATTGGCTGATTAGAAATTAAGTGGTAACGTGCAGTTGGACAGGTGTACCTAATAAAGTGGCCGGTGAGTGTATATATTTATATTATGTGGTCATATAGGTACGGTGCAAATAGGTAAAATCACATCACCTAGCCTTATCAGTAGACTGTGGTGTCTCGTAATATACAAGATACATGCTGCTTTATAGACTGTGGTGTCTCCTGATATATATATCTTATATATATATATATATATATATATATATATATATATATATATATATATATATATATATCAGGGCGTGATCAGAGAGATGTTCTGGATGAAGGAGATGAATGCTGGCAGCACATCAATGAGAAGAGCTCCTGGAAAGTTATCATTTATAGTCACAATACACAAGGAGAAGAGAGACAGAAATCTATAAACAATATATGGAGAATAACACATTGTGCCAGCCTGACTGCACAGTACAGGAAGCTACTGACCATATATGGACCGGCCTATCAGAGTGTGACATGTATGTGTCTTGTGACTTGGAACCCCGCCTGTATTGGATGTTTACATATTTCTTATGAATACACTACGCATGAGTAGTACCGCCCCATAATCTGTCTATAAAATGTGATTACCATAATAAAACTTGGGCCATTATTATCCAGGCTTATAATCCTGATACATTGTCTTATCTGTGTCCGTGATTTATAAGTGACGAGTTGGTAACACTGCAGGTTACAGCTCTAGATAAACTTGAAACCATCCTATACCTGGGCTGCTGACTTTACTCCATAGAGACGGGTCAACATCTAAATTTAGACTTATCAATTTGGCGCTCGATCCGGGACTCAGCCTCTTGCAAACCAGAACGCAGACAGACGGGATGTGGTGGTTTATCCGTCATCGGACGCACAGATATAACTGGCCAGGTAAGAAAGACTTTCCTTTCTTACGTACTATCTGCGCCTCAGGGGAACGGATCTAATGAGATTCCCGTCACACCTGCGTTCTCTATATGTCTGTAATGCTGAGTCTATTTGTTAGACAAAGAACTCTGTAACCCAGGATAGGACAAGGTTAAAGTGCTGCATTGCCGTCGCAAACTGTGGTGTGATTGAGATAAGCTGTTGCTGTATTTATGCTGAATTAAGGAAAGGGATTGCCGAACTTATTCACTTCTACGTCCTTACGGGGAGGCTGTGATTAATGCTTAACCCTTGTAATACAGCATGGCATCGAGAGCAGCTGTGAGGTCACAGACAGTAGGCGCATAGACTCTCTGTATGAACGGGTTCCGGAAGTGAAAACAATCTGTTCGGTGACCGGTGGAAATAGTACTTGTATTGGTTCCACTCCTTGCTTGTGCCCTGTCGATTCGGTACAAGATGTAGGCGCCATGGATCAGTAGACCCGTGGATTATTCTCAGCCAGCTTAGGAGGGCAATAAAGAGGGAAGCATCCCGCCGCAAGCAGGAGCCTACTATAAGACCTAGATAGGTCTGGACAATCCCCAATAAGCTACCTAGGGCTGGGTGCGAGAATGGGACAGATGTTCACTAAAAACAGGAACTCATCATCTTTATGGGAGGGCTATGGGAAATTGAACAGCTAAGATATAGTTAGCAATGGGCATGAGAAGATGCAGTGTAAGACCTAGAGCAGATATTGAGGAGGTTTGATATGAAGGCAGATACATGCCTTAGCCCCACCAACCTCTGGCTCTCTGACCAACACCTGGGAAACCCCTCACACTCCTGTGCACACTTATTATGCCTTGTGGGTAGGTGACCAGACCTACATGTAACATGCGGGGCAAATGGGTCCTTGGAATTTCCTGGAACCTTAGGGGTCAATGTAAGTACTATCCCTAGTGGGGAATCAAGGATTAGAGAGTAGGGAGAGATGAGAGCCAGAGGGTCAGACAGAAGGAAAACATTCAGGATAATGGGTGGGAAGCACAGGTCCAGCTGGGTGGACATGTGCCGGTGACCACCAATATCTAGATAAGACAGAATATTGTAGTGGTGTTGGCCGACCCAAGCCACATCATTATGTTATAAACTGGGTTCAATGGTGTATCTGTATACAAACCCCAGACCCTGCAAAAAGCCAACCTACCTCCAATGGTGGCGTATAGACCCTATGTTCTGCAGGAGCCAACCTACCCCCAATGGTGGCGTATAGATACTATGTTCTGCAGGAGCCAACCTACCTCCAATGGTGGCGTATAGATACTATGTTCTGCAGGAGCCAACCTACCCCCAATGGTGGCGTATAGACCCTATGTTCTGCAGGAGCCAACCTACCCCCAATGGTGGCGTATAGATACTATGTTCTGCAGGAGCCAACCTACCTCCAATGGTGGCGTATAGATACTATGTTCTGCAGGAGCCAACCTACCTCAAATGGTGGCGTATAGACCCTATGTTCTGCAGGAGCCAACCTACCCCCAATGGTGGCGTATAGACCCTATGTTCTGCAGGAGCCAACCTACCCCCAATGGTGGCGTATAGACCCTTTGTTCTGCAGGAATCTTCCCCTTGGTCGGCTGTTGAAGTAGTTACTTTGATTTAAAGTGCCCCTGACCTGATTGTAAGACCAATGCCTTTTTGAAGTGGGCAGCCTAAATTCACATGTGTACAATGTCATATAAGTGGAGATGGAGAAGGAGAACAGTCCAGCTCATTGCTAGATACAGTACTGAGAGAGCTGAAGAGGTTAATGAATATGCTGGAGGAGTTTAGCAGCATACAATTATTTTGGCATATAATCAGCCTCACAAGAGTTCTTGTTTGTTTGTGTTATCACATGCTGTTAATGTCCTCCCCTACACTATACTGTTATATTGCAGCCAGTCTTGCCAAGCTGGTGTTCCCCTTTAGAAGAAGAATGTGACTTGTTACAAAATATTGATCATTTTTTGTTGTCCCAATCATAAAACATGTATTTATTTGTGTACGCCACGTTTCTGTATTCAGCCCTCAAAGATGGCGACGGAAAGCCAACCACTCCCACATATCATCCACGTCTGTATTATAATTGTGACATCTCAAAACCACGCCCTAAGCCAACACCCCTATATCCGGTTATCCAGTCCGGTGGCCATTTTAACTCCTGGCATTTCTGTCCCCCTCCCATACTGCTTAATGTCACTGAGGGGGCGGGCACAGGACTCTCCGATAGAGTCTGACAACTGTTCTGCACATTTATCGATGAATGTTATTACCTGATGGTTAGGAAAGTTGTTTGTTCAAAGGAAAAGTATAGAGACTGTTTGAAAGACTCAGGTCTAGTAGACCTATTAGTGTATAAGATTGTTGTACGGAAGTGTCAGGAGAAGTCAGAGGGGAAAAGCAAATTTATTAGGAAGAGAAAAGTGATAATGGGTAAATTGGTTTCCGGTCTCTTCCTGAGGTAACCGTACATAGTGTACAGGTGGAGGGGGAGATGTTTCCAGTCTCTTCCTGAGGTAACCGTACATAGTATACAGGTGGATGGGGAGATGTTTCCGGTCTATTCCTGAGGTAACCGTACATAGTGTACAGGTGGATGGGGAGATGTTTCCGGTCTCTTCCTGAGGTAACCGTACATAGTGTACAGGTGGATGGGGAGATGTTTCCGGTCTCTTCCTGAGGTAACCCTACATAGTGTACAGGTGGATGGGGAGATGTTTCCGGTCTCTTCCTGAGGTAACCGTACATAGTATACAGGTGGATGGGAGATGTTTCCGGTCTCTTCCTGAGGTAACCGTACATAGTGTACAGGGGGATGGGGAGATGTTTCCGGTCTCTTCCTGAGGTAAATGTACATAGTGTACAGGTGGATGGGGAGATGGTTCCGGTCTCTTCCTGAGGTAACCGTACATAGTATACAGGGGGATGGGGAGATGTTTCCGGTCTCTTCCTGAGGTAACCGTACATAGTGTACAGGTGGATAGGGAGATGTTTCCGGTCTCTCCTGAGGTAACCGTACATAGTGTACAGGGGGATGGGGAGATGTATTCCGGTCTCTTCCTGAGGTAACCGTACATAGTATACAGGTGGATGGGGAGATGTTTCCGGTCTCTTCCTGAGGTAACTGTACATAGTGTACAGGTGGATGGGGAGATGTTTCCGGTCTCTTCCTGAGGTAACCGTACATAGTATACAGGTGGAGGGGGAGATGTTTCCGGTCTCTTCCTGAGGTAACCGTACATAGTATACAGGTGGATGGGGAGATGTTTCCGGTCTCTTCCTGAGGTAACCGTACATAGTATACAGGTGGATGGGGAGATGTTTCCGGTCTCTTCCTGAGGTAACCGTACATAGTGTACAGATGGATGGGGAGAGGTTTCCGGTCTCTTCCTGAGGTAACCGTACATAGTGTACAGGTGGATGGGTAGATGTTTCCGGTCTCTTCCTGAGGTAACCGTACATAGTATACAGGTGGATGGGAGATGTTTCCGGTCTCCTCCTGAGGTATCCGTACATAGTGTACAGGTGGAGGGGGAGATGTTTCCGGTCTCTTCCTGAGGTAACCGTACATAGTGTACAGGTGGAGGGGGAGATGTTTCCGGTCTCTTCCTGAGGTAACCGTACATAGTGTACAGTTGGAGGGGAGATGTTTCCGGTCTCTTCCTGAGGTAACCGTACATAGTGTACAGGTGGAGGGGGAGATGTTTCCGGTCTCTTCCTGAGGTAACCGTACATAGTGTACAGGTGGATGGGGAGATGTTTCCGGTCTCTTCTCTGAGGTAACCGTACATAGTATACAGGTGGAGGGGGAGATGTTTCCGGTCTCTTCCTGAGGTAACCGTACATAGTGTACAGGTGGATGGGGAGATGTTTCCGGTCTCTTCCTGAGGTAACCGTACATAGTGTACAGGTGGATGAGGAGATGTTTCCGGTCTCTTCCTGAGGTAACCGTACATAGTATACAGGGGGATGGGGAGATGTTTCCGGTCTCTTCCTGAGGTAACTGTACATAGTGTACAGGCGGATGGGGAGATGTTTCCGGTCTCTTCCTGAGGTAACCGTACATAGTGTACAGGGGGATGGGGAGATGTTTCCGGTCTCTTCCTGAGGTAACCGTACATAGTGTACAGGTGGATGGGGAGATGTTTCCGGTCTCTTCCTGAGGTAACCGTACATAGTGTACAGGGGGATGGGGAGATGTTTCCGGCCTCTTCCTGAGGTAACTGTACATAGTGTAGAGGTGGATGGGGAGATGTTTCCGGTCTCTTCCTGAGGTAACGGTACATAGTATACAGGTGGATGGGGAGATGTTTCCGGTCTCTTCCTGAGGTAACCGTACATAGTATACAGGTGGATGGGGAGATGTTTCCGGTCTCTTCCTGAGGTAACCGTACATAGTGTACAGGGGGAGGGGGAGATGTTTCCGGTCTCTTCCTGAGGTAACCGTACATAGTATACAGGTGGAGGAGGAGATGGAGACCAGCGGATGGAGAGGACGTACGGGGTAAAGATGGAAAGCGGACAGTAAGTAACTGTGTTTGCCGGCAGCCTTGTATCTTAGGGCCCTATTCCACAGTAACTGATAATCGGCCGGATCGGCCCTATTTGGCCCGATTCGGCCGATTATCGTTCGGTGAAATAGAGAGAACGATCAGCCGATGATCGGGTCATCGGCTGATCGTTCATTTAGGGCCAGACCTAAAATCATCGTTCCCCCACCGCGCATTGCTACGGTTGAATAGCGGTGCGCGACCGACGATTTGACAGCAGCAGCATCATACATTACCTGCAGGTCTTCTCCGCGCTGTCTTCATCCCAGGGTCCCGCGCTCTCTATCTTCTGAATGGCCGGTCAGCTGACGGAGCGCTCAGCTAATCACAGGCCGGGACCTGAGTGTGGCCTGTCAGCTGACCGGCCATTCAGAAGATAGAGAGCGCGGGACCCTGGGATGAAGACAGCACGGAGAAGACCTGCAGGTAATGTATGACGCTGCTGCAAGGACATTGGTAACGATGTCCTTGCAGCCCTCGCTCAACGATCATCGGGCCGTGGAATAGGCCCAGTAAACGTGCGGCGATCTAGCAGATCGCAGCTCGTTTAGATCGTTGATCGGGCCCTCCTCGGCCCGTAGAATAGGACCCTTACTGTGAGTTATTGGATAAAACCAGCAGAAGGAAGCCATGTGTAATGTGATGTAGTATCCTCACATTGGGCGGCCCAGGTGTCAGCAAATAATACAGCCGTACACAACCCTCTCGGCCTGTGATTGGCTGAGCGCTCCGTCAGCTGACCGGCCATTCAGAAGATAGAGAGCGCGGGATCCTGGGATAAAGACAGCGCGGAGAAGACCTGCAGGTAATGTATGATGCTGCTGCAGTCAAATCGCGCACCGCTATTCAACCGTAGCGATGCGCGGTGGGGAAACGATGATTTTATGTCTGGCCCTAAATGAACGATCAGCCGATGACCCGATCATCGGCTGATCGTTCTCTCTTTTTCACCGAACGATAATCGGCCGACTCGGGCCAAATAGGGCCGATCCGGCCGATTATCGTTACTGTGGAATAGGGCCCTAAAATACAAGGCTGCCGGCAAACAGTTACTTACTGTCCGCTTTCCATCTTTACCCCGTACCTCCTCTCCATCCGCTGGTCTCCATCTCCCCCTCCCCCTCCACCTGTATACTATGTACGGTTACCTCAGGAAGAGACCGGAAACATCTCCCCCTGTACACTATGTACGGTTACCTCAGGAAGAGACCGGAAACATCTCCCCATCCCCCTGTATACTATGTACGGTTACCTCAGGAAGAGACCGGAAACATCTCCCCCTCCACCTGTACACTATGTACGGTTACCTCAGGAAGAGACCGGACGCATCTCCCCATCCACCTGTACACTATGTACGGTTACCTCAGGAAGAGACCGGAAACATCTCCCCCTCCACCTGTATACTATGTACGGTTACCTCAGGAAGAGACCGGAAACATCTCCCCCTCCACCGTCACAATATGTACGGTTACCTCAGGAAGAGACCGGAAACATCTCCCCATCCACCTGTATACTATGTACGGTTACCTCAGGAAGAGACCGGACACATCTCCCCATCCACCTGTATACTATGTACGGTTACCTCAGGAAGAGACCGGAAACATCTCCCCCTCCACCTGTATACTATGTACGGTTACCTCAGGAAGAGACCGGAAACATCTCCCCATCCACCTGTACACTATGTACAGTTACCTCAGGAAGAGACCGGAAAGCGAGAATTATTACTCACCGATAATTCGTTTTTCATGAGTCCATCATGACAGCACCACCTGGAGAGATTGAATGCCATTAGTCCTAATAGGAACAGGAAGCACGAGAGGTTAAAAAGGGCCCCTCCCCATCTCACCCTCAGTGTTTATCAATTACTATCAACATAGCATATCTTAACACAAGTATCATATCGTATAACAAGGGCGGGTAATAAACGGGTGCTGTCATGATGGACTCATGAAAAACGAATTATCGGTGAGTAATAATTCTCGCTTTTCAGACCGTCCAGTCATGACAGCACCACCTGGAGACATACCAGATCATCAATTAGGGGGGGACCACAGCCTGCAGCACTTTTCGTCCGAACGCTAGATCTTGGGACGTGGCCACGTTTAGCTTGTAGTGTCGATAGAAGGTATGAGGGGATGACCATGTAGCCGCTCTGCAAATCTGTTCAAGCGAAGCTGCAGATTTCTCTGCCCAGGAGACAGACATAGCTCGAGTAGAATGAGCTTTTAAGGCTTTTTGGTACTTCTCTATTTGAAGCTTTATAGGCTTCTGCGATTGCTGATTTCATCCATCTTGATATAGATGCCTTTGAAGCTTTCTTGCCCCTGTTGGGGCCTTGAAATTGGAGAAACAGATTAGCATCTATTCTCCAGGTTTTGGTATTTTGAAGATAAGTGAGAACTGCCCTGCGAACATCTAAGGTATGGAAACAAATTTCCTGGTCGTTTTTAGGAGGATCACAAAGGACGGCAAGATGATATCTTGTGACCTGTGGAAATTTGAAACCACCTTAGGAAGGAAAGACGGGTTCAGCTTGAGGACAATTCTATCGTCTAGAACCGTAAGGTACGGTTCTTCCGTGGAGAGTGCCTGGATCTCGCCGACTCTTTTTGCCGATGTTATGGCAACTAAGAAAATGGTCTTTAGTGTCAAAATCTTGTAGATAGTTCCTGGATAGGTTCAAAAGGTTTTGGGTTAGTGCCTGTAGGACTAGGTTTAAGTCCAGGGTGGAGTAAGGTTCGAGATTTTCGGTTTTAACCTCGAAACTGCTTTGAAAAATCTTTTAACCCACCTGTGCTCCGCGATTGGTGAATCGAAGAAGCAACCCAACGCAGACACCTGGACCTTAAGTGTACTAAGCGAAAGTCCTTTATCCAGGCCTTGTTGTAGGAAGTCCAGTATTGCGGCATGTTCGGTTTGCAGGGATCAGGGGGAATGTCGCCACACCATGTGCAGAATTTTCTCCAATATTTCAAGTAAATGGAGGATGTAACATCCTTTTTGCTACTTAACATAGTGTCGATCACTCTTGGCGAAAGGCCCCTGCGAGCTAGGAGGGACTTCTCAGTAGCCAGGCCGCTAAGTGGAGTTGTTGAATCCCTTGGTTGATTTAGCGGGCCCTGGACGAGAAGATCTTCCCTTTGAGGTAGTAGGAGGGGACCTTCTATTGTCAGCTTTTTTAGGAGACAAAACCAACTTCTTTTTGGCCATACCGGAGCTATGAAGATTACCTGAGTATGAGCAACTAGGATTTTCTGTAGTGCTCTTCCTAACAGGGGAAATGGAGGAAACGCGTAGGCTAGATGGAAATTCCATGGCTGGATTAGCGCGTCCACCGCCTCCGGATTGTCCTTTGGGTTTAGGGAGTAAAACCTTTCCACTTTTCTGTTTTTTCTTTGTGGCGAATATGTCCACCTCGGAGTTCCCCATCTTTCTGTCAGGTTCAGGAACTCTTGTGATTTAGGCTCCATTCTCCTGGTAATATCTTTTCTCGACTCAAAAAGTTCCGCTTTTTGTGTTGTTTGTCCCTTTTAGGTGGACTGCTGACAATGATTGAAGGTGTACTTCCGCCCAGCTGAAGATTTCTGCTGCCATTTTTTGTAGGAGCGAGTGACGTGTCCCCCCTTGGTGATTTATGAACGCCACTGTAGTCGCATTGTCTGAGTATATTTTGACATCCTTTCCGTGTAGGAGATGTTCTGCACCTTTTAGTGCTTTGTATACTGCCTTCAGTTCTCTTAGGTTTGATGAGCACCGGCTTGTCTTTTCCGACCACTGCCCCTGAAGGTATAGGTCTTGAACATGTGCTCCCCACCCCATTGGCTGGCGTCTGTCGTCAGGGTTACCGTCTGAAGAGGGGACCAGCGAAGTCCTTTTATTAGATTTTTTTCGTCTAACCACCATTTCATCGACCGCTTTATCTGTGTTGACACTGGCATCTTTGCATCTAGGTGCGACTGAAGACGGTCCCAGGTTTTCAGGATTGGGTTTGCAGAATGCGTGAGTGACTCTGGCACCACGGTACTGCCGACATGCATGATGTCATGGAGCCGAGAATGGACATTGCCTCCCGGACCGTTGTTGTTGTCTTCCTGGCAAACTTCCTGAATTTGTCCAGAAGAGTTGTACCTTGTCCTGGGAAGAAAGGTCACCTGTCTTTCCGTATCTAGTATCATGCCAGAAATTTTTTCCTGTGGGCTGGGGTCAGATCCGATTTTTGAACGTTCACAATCCAGCCTAAATCTTGGAGAGAGGAATGGTCAAAAACAATGTGTGCATTCAGTTGTTCTTTGGATTGAGCAACAATAAGTAGGTCGTCTAAATAAGGAATTATCATTACGCCTTTTACCCTGAGATAGGCTATCACTTCCACCATCACCTTCGTGAATATCCGGGGGGCAGAGGCTATTCCGAATGGGAGTGCATTGAATTGGAAGTGATGAGTGGTATTGTTGTGTATCAGAGCGAATCTTAGGTATTTTGATGGTTCTCGTAGATGGGGACATGAAAGTAAGCGTCTTTCAAGTCTATTGTGGCTAGCCAAGCTCCCTTGGATATTAATGGAATTGCTGTTTTTAGAGTTTCCATTTTGAATCTCTTGTAGGCTATTACTCGGTTTAGAGGCTTGAGGTTTATGATGTCCTGAAAGCTCCATTTGATTTTCTGGACTAGAAATAACCGGGAGTAATGGCCTTGACCCTGTTGGGAGGGGGAACTGGAACAACAGCTTCCAACGAGAGAAGTTCTAATACGCCTAGCCACAGACGGGTGTTCAATAGGTCTGAGTCGAGATTGGTTGTGCAGAATCTCGGAGGAGGGAGGTCTGAAAACTCTATCTTGTAACCTTTCTCTATTGTTGACAATATGAAAGGATTTGATGTTATATTCTCCCACAGGTGAACGAAATGGGAGAGCCTCCCTCCTACCGGGATCGAGTCATTGTTTTTTGTCTGCGGGTTTGGGATTGAGCATGAACTCTCTCCCTTTGCCGCCCTTGGGGTAGCTCCATCTCCCAGATTTCCCTTTTCCTCTATAAGAGGGGGTGGTATTCTGCCTATAGGGACGAAAATTCTGTTTACCTTTAGGTGTCTTCTCTTTAGGAAAATCCTTTTTCCTGTCCGCCGCTTTCTCCAGGATGGAATCGAGAACGGATCCGAACACTAGAGATCCTTCGAAGGGAATGGCACACAATTTAGTTTTAGAGAGGTTATCACCTTCCCAGCTTTTTAGCCAGAGTGCCCTCCTAACAGAGTTGGTGAGGGCTACATTTTTTGCTGCGAAGCGGACAGATTCTGCTGAAACGTCCACCAGAAATGCTGTGGCCAGTTTCAGCATAGGTACAGACTTAAGCAAATCTTCTCTAGAGGACTTATTACGGAGATGATTTTCCAGTTCCTCCAACCATACAAACAGAGATCGGGCAGCACTGGTAGCGGCTATATTAGGATTTAGCGCAAGCAGCGGCAGAATCCCATGACTTACGCAAGCAAACTGTCCATTTTCCTATCTATGGGGTCTTTAAGCTGCGAGGCATCTTCAAAGGGGAGGGAGGTTTTCTTTACCACTTTTAGCTACTTGGATATCAATCTTTGGTGACTCCGACCAGAGTTTGACATCTGTCTCATCAAAGGGAATCTCGACCTAAATTCCTTAGGTATTTGCAATCTTCTTTCAGGGTCACGCCACTCGTCTAGAATCATATCTTTGATGTTACTATGAATGGGGAACACACGCTTTTTCCTAGGCTTAAGACCCGCAAACATCTCGTCCTGTTTATTTAGAGACTCCTGGATTTCTTTGATATCCATAGTATTTCTGATTGCGTTTAATAAGATATCTGTATCCTCAGCCGAGAAATAGTATCTTTTAGGTTCTTCCAATGTCTCAGGGACAACTACGGTTTGTTCCTCACCGGATTTGTCACCCAAAGACAGAGGCTGTTCATCGGAGTCAGAATCAGAAATAATACGTCTATGTTTCTTAGGAGGTGGCTCAGGCGACTCAGACCTGTCTTTGGTCAGGGCAGCAGAAACTGTGGCTTCACCTCTGATTAATCATTTTTCGGAGTTCCTCAACTAGGGAAGGGG